>NC_057812.1:71891582-71944799 GCF_018294505.1 Triticum aestivum | reverse complement strand
GGGAGCGGCGGCGAGGGCGACGGGGGTCGGCGGCGACGGGGGCGGCTCGGGCATGGGGACGGGGACGGCTCGGGCACGGCGACAGGGGCGGCTCGGGCACGGGGACGGGGACGGCGCAGTGAGGGGAGAGAGACAGAGGGGAGAGAAAGAGGATGGCGTGGGCACTGACCTTTTTTGTTAGGTGAAATCTCATACTAATGGCACAATACTAATGGCGCACCACCCCTTGGTGCACCATAAGTATATCCATACTAATGGCGCACCTCACCCTGGTGCGCCATATTATTTTTTTGATTTCTGCTCGAGCCAACAGGTTATCTTCCACCTGACCTGATCCACACCAAGCCCCGTCTACTAGCTCGACTGGCCAGCAGCTAGTTCTCACACCAGGAGGTCCTGGGTTTGATTCCCAGGCTCCACAATTTTTTTATGCATTTAAAATGCTGTTTGATACTTATTTGTGTTTAAATATGTTCAAACTTGTTTAAATCATAACAGTAAGATTTTTTTATAAGACAGTAATAATTTTTTAAAAAATATCATCAAACAGTAATGCCGGTGGAGCGGGGGAGGGTGCGCGGGGTGCGGGGGGTCGGCGGCGGCGGTTGAGTAGGGGAATCGAGGGTGCGGGGGGTCGGCGGCGGCGGCTGGTGGACCGGGGGTGCTCGGCGGCGAGGGGGACCGGATCTGGCGAGGTGGGATAGCGATCGAGATGGAGGGGGATCGAGATCGAGTGTCCATGAAATTTAAAAATATTCATGATAGTTCAAAAAGTGCCCATGAAATACAATAGAGAAATGAAGGCTACGATTTAAATACAATCGATCTTAGCTAGCTATCTGTTCACAATCTTCTTGCCCTTCTTTTTCGCAAATGGAGTTCTTCTATGGAACGGACGTCCTTTAGGTAGGGTGGTCCTGCTTCTTCTTGTGGTGTATGCTGCTACTTCATCATTGTCGTCATGTTCGATCCTCGGGTCGCCGTACTTGTCGAAGTCTTGCTCATTGGCTACTCCATCCATTCCGATGATCTTCCTTTTGCCTCTCCTCACGACAACACGACTGGGCTTTGACGGGTCGGTAATGAAGAAGCAATTGTCCACTTGGGAAGCCAGTACCCATGGCTCATTTTTCGCGGTGACGTTTGCGCCCGCGGTCTTGGATTTGGCTTCGGGTATAACCATGGTGGTGAAATACCGGTCTTATTTTAGGACGCTCTTGGCCCATCTGACATGGAACATCGGGACCTTCTCTCCAGCGTAGCTCAGCTCCCAGATCTCCTCGATCCTTCCGTAGTATCTGTCCTTGTCGTTACCGGTGTAGGATTCCATCGTTACCCCAGAGTTCTGATGACCATCGCTCTTCATGTCCTTGGCCTCGGTGTAGAATGTGTAGCCATTGATATCGTACGCCTCATAGGTCATCAGGTTGTGCTCGGCGCCCTGTGACAAGGCGAATATGAGTTGTTCTCCCGCGGAAGAATCCTCATGTAAAGGGTACGACAGAAGCTTCTGCTTGAACCAATGCGTGAAACATGAGTTGTGCTCTTTGAGTATATCTCCGTCCGTCCTCTATTAGCCTTGGTCATTGCACGTCTTCTTAATAAAGGTTTTGTGTTGTACCACCCAAGGATCGACCACGTCTATGTGTTGTAGCGTGACTAGGTTTGCTCTTTCAAAGTCGACGAGTCGACCCTCGAAGTCGACATGCCTGTTGATGGGCAGACCAACGGGGTTCTCGATGCCTAGATAATTCATGCAGTAGGAGATGCACTCTTCGGTCAGAAAGCCCCTGGCTATGCTTCCCTCTGGACGTGACATGTTGCGAACGTATCCTTTGATGACACCATTCATCCTTTCGAACGGCATCATGCTGTGCAGGAACGTCGGCCCGAGTTGGATGATATCGTCCACGATATGGACCAGCAGATGCACCATAACGTCGAAGAATGCGGGCGGGAAGTACATCTCAAGCTCGCAGAGTATCACCACGATCTCTTCCTGTAGCCTTCTGAGTTGCCTCACGCCAACAGACTTCCGAGAGATGACGTCGAAAAAGTTGCATAGGCCAAATAGGGTTTCACGGACGTGCGCGTCCATGATCCCACGGATTGCAACTGGAAGTATCTGCATCATCAGCACGTGAGAGTCGTGAGACTTCATCCCGCTGAACTTCAGCTTCGCTGGGTCTAGGTATCTGCTTATCTTCCCCGCGTAACCGTAAGGAAGTTTTACTCCTACGAGGCAGGTGAAAAACTGCTTGATCTCCTCCTGACTTAGAGTGAAGCACGCGGGAGGGTAGTCATTTCCGGTCTTCTTGGCCTTCTTGCCTTTGCGACGACTTTCCGTGTCCTACTTCGCCTCATCATCATCATCATCATCATGATCATCATATATAGCGTGAAGCTCCTGCCTGATGCCCATTGATTTCAAGTCTGCCCTTGCTTTCGGCCCATCTTTGGTCCTCTCTGGCATGTTGAGCAGGGTACCAAGCAAACTCTCGCACACGTTCTTCGTGATATGCATGACATCAAGGCTGTGAGGCACACGGTGGATCTTCCAGTACGGCAAGTCCCAGAAAACAGACCTCATTTTCCATACCTTCAGCAGCGGCTCTGGCGCCTTTCGCTTCTTTCCCGGCTCTGGCGCCTTTTGCTTCTTTCCCGGCAGTGGGCAGTCTTTCCAATTTTTCAACAGCTCGTCTATTTCGTTGCCGCTCCTCGTACGCGGGCGTCCTCGGGGTTCGGTTTCACCATCGAACAGATCGTTGCGTTTTCTCCACGGGTCATCGTCGCGAAGCCACCTTCGATGTCCCATGAACACGGTTTTTGAAGACCCGGGATCTCTATCTAGCTGGCGATACGTTGTGTCATCCATGCACCTGACGCATCCAGAAAATCCGTGGACCACCTGCCCCGCGACATATCCGTAACCGAGATAGTCGTGCACCGTTGTCAGCAGCGCGACTCTCATAGGTAAATATTCTTTCTCTGCGGCGTCCCACGTATTGGCTGGCGTTTTCCACAGCGTGTCAAGCTCCTCTTTCAGGAGCCCCAGATACAGATTGATGTCGTTCCCTGGTTGTTTCGGTCCTTCAATTAGCATACTCATGTGAATGTACTTCCTCTTCATGCACAACCAGGGGGGAAGGTTGTACATCCACACAAACACAGGCCAGGTGCTATGTGTGCTTCTCTGGCTGCCAAACGGTTTGACTCCATCGGTGCTCGCGCCCAGCACGATGTTCCTTGGATCATTCCCAAATTTTGGGTCTTCGAAGTTCAACGCTTGCCACTGGCTCGCATCCTTAGGGTGACTCAACATCTTGTCTTTTTTATCTATCTCCGGATCATTTGCGTCATCTTCTCGCTTCTTCTCCTCCCTATCTGCGTGCCAACGCAGGAGCTTTGCTACCTTAGGGTCCGTGAAATACCGCTGCAGACGAGGAGTGATCGGAAAGTACCACACCACTTTTCGAGGAGCTTTCTTCCTCTTCTTGTATCGAGTGATGCCGCACACCGGGCATATGGTAGACTCCACGTGCTCGTCCCGATAAATGATGCAATTGTTCATGCACACATGGTATTTCACGTGCGGTAAATCCAGAGGACACATGATTTTCTTCGCCTCCTCCAAACTGGTCGGGCACTTGTTCCCCTTGGGAAGACGTTCATGCTAGAATGACATGTTCTCGTCGAAGCATGCGTCGGTCATTTTGTGTTTTACCTTCATCTCCAAAGCCATGAGCGTTACTTTCAAGCGATTATCCTCGGGCCTGCATCCTTCATACAATGGAGTAACCGCGTCTAACTCAAGTTGATCCATCTTGGCTTTCTCTCGGGCAGCAGCTCTTGCGTTATCCGTCTGCTTGAGAAGCAGCTATTGAATATGAGGGTCCTGCACCCAGCCCATCGATGGTCCAGCGTCGTCTGCTCCGCCGGCATCATCATCTTCATGATCATGCCCGTCGTCTGCTCCGGCATCTTCCTCATCATCATGTCCTGCATCTTCTACATGATGACTGTGTATAGCATCACCGTCGTGATCATCTCCTGGGGATTCTTCGTCTTCTCGCCCGCCCGAGCCGCGGTGGTTGTCTTGCTGCCCTTCCTCATTTCTTGCCCGGCCCCCATGGACGACTTCGTAGTCATCTTCATCACCTTGCCACCGATAGCCATCCATGAAACCACGCAAGAGCAGGTGGTCCCGCACCTGCCCGGATTCCGGGTCCGCAATAAGGCTCTTCAGCTTGCATCTTCGACACGGACATCTTATCTCAGTCTCATTCTTTTGAAGCATCTCGGCCTTCGCGGACCTCAAAAACCTATTCACGATGCCTTCGGTCATCGTGCGGACCATGGTCGCCTGCGGGGTAGAACAAAGAAAAAATTTGGCATGACTTTCCCTAAAAATAGGACCAAAAAGAATGCTTAATGCCAAAATTCTCGCCGTAACAGAAATGAATCAACATTCCGGCAAAATATTGGCAACTATCGCATTTCAAATACCAGTACACCTCCAAACACAAACACATATGCAACACCACAAACATATGCAACACCACGAACATACATAGATCTAGCTAGGCCATAAAAAGTGCATGTGCACATTGTTGTAGGGAGAACAACATAAATATAGCTTCCCCCCTTACTTACCTATCAAAACAAGGTAATTTAACCACTTAAATTGAATGAATCTATGGTGGAAATGAGGTGAAAAAGACGAGGCACCCGAGACAAGGAGGAGGTGGAGAGAATGAAGTGGAGAGAAAGTAAGTGTGGGTAGGAGAGGCTATCCAAAATATCTTGTTGCTGCCCACTTACTAATGGCGCACCAACTCTAAATGCGCCATTAGTAATCCAGGTTACTAATGGCGCACCTCCTGGTGGTGCTCCATTAGTAGTTTTGCAAAAAAAAATACTAATGGCGCACTGTCCCGCGGTGCGCCATTACTAGTTTAAACTAGTAATGGCGCATGGTGGAACAGTGCGCCATTAGTAGTTTTGCAAAAAAGGGAATAAAAATATAATAAAAAAACAACATTAGTGGCGCACTTTCCGGCTGGTGCGCCATTACTAGTTACAACTAGTAATGGCGCACTGTGTCTGGATGCGCCATTAGTATGTTTGGACAGGCGCACTAGATAAATTTTTTTTTGATACTAATGGCTCACCCGTGGCCAGGTGCGCCATTAGTAGTTTCAACTCTAATGGTGTATCAGTAGGTGGTGCGCCATTAGTATATACTAATGGCGCACCGCTTGTCTGGTGCGCCATTAGTATCAATCCCATCTATAGCCCTTTTTCTAGTAGTGCCTTATATACACGGGTGACTCCCGTCGGTTCTCAGAATCCCAACACCGGTCGATATTCGTATCCGGGTTGGTCTCTCCTTATTCCTAACTTATAATACAAGCTTATATACAAATCTCCGGTTTACAGCTACCAGTCTTGAACCGGCTACGGGCCTTCTGCCCTCATCCGCCTCTTTGGGCTTTATCACTTCTGGAACTACTGATGAAGTTGACCCGGCCCAGATAGGCTGGTTTATGCCCAGCAGTAATATCCCCAACATTAGGCCCTAGATGTCACACCCTAGCTAGTCATGCATTAGAGTGTTGCATCATGTTTACTCTTTCATCAGAAACTTGAAATGGGGATGACAGAACCCCCAGTTCCCTCTGAAACCAACTAGGGTTACTAAAATAATTTTTCAATGAACCTGAAATGCCCTTCTAAAATGCCCATCATTTTTGCCTTGGTTCAGAACCTCTGCCAAAAGTGGTGCACATTTTCCTAGGCCATCCTAAGGTTTTTGATTTAAATCATAAATATTTGAATTTGGGCATTTAAAATAATATAAAATATTTAAATGCTCAAATATCTCCAAACCAAAATGTTTCATGTTGGAAATAATCCAACTATGGACCAGGAGTAGTTTGGTGATTTTTGGAGTTGCCTAGGTATTTTATTTAATTCAACAAAATTGCAGATATATTTAATAAAAACAGAAACAGAAAAAAAAGGGAAAAACTTACCTGTGCGGCCCAGCCAGCTGGCCGGCCCAGCCCACCACCGCCGTCGTCCTCCTGGCGCCAGTCGGCCAGGCGTGTGGCCGGCGCGCGCGCACGGCCACCGCGCCACGCCACCTCTCTCCCTGCCTGCCTGCCCTCCCCTCCTCGTCTCGGTGTCCCTGGACGACGCCACGCCTCCCCCCTGCTCTCTCTCACTCTCCCCCGGCTCTCCCCTCGCTCTCTCTCTCGCCCGGCCGAACACCACCGTCGCCGCCGTTCGCCATAGCCACCGTCTCCGACCACCCCTCGCTCTCCCGACTAGCTCAGGAGCTCTGCCTCGACTCCCTCTTCCTCCCCACCGCTCCACAGCTCCCCGGAGGCCCTGCATCACCGCCACGTCGCCGTTCCCCTCTTCGGGCTCCGACCACCGTCGCCGTCGAATTCGCCGTCTCCAGCGCGTCCCCGAGCCCGCTTCGACGCCCACTGCAACCGCGGTGAGCTAAGCCACCGTTTCCCCCTCTCCTTCCCCTCGTTCCCTCACCGTAGCCTCCTCCCCACCACGGCCGAACCTCCGCCGTCGCCGAGCTCGCCGTCGACGCAGCTCCGGTGACCATTTGGTCACCCCGGCAAGTCCAACGAGTTCACAAAACCCCGTAGAGCATCCCTAGCGCCTCGCTTTGCTCGACTTCGAGCTCCAGCACCGTTCCCGTGCACGACCGAACCCCGGCGGCCGCAGCCGAGCTCGCCGCCGTCGACTCCGGCCACCCCGACCCCAACGGGCTCCGCCAAGAGCTGCGGGTTGCCCTCAGCTCCCCTCCGGTGGTCTCCGCGGTCCGTTTGGTGGCCGAAATGACCAAAATCACTTCCGCCGCCGCGTCGGGCTCGCCGGCGACTAAACGCCGGCAGCCGACACTGACTTTGACCACGGGTGGGCCCTGGTTGACTCCTCTGAGTCAATGACAGGTGGGGCCCAGCCCTGTTAATTAAACAGGATTAGTTTTAATTAAGTTTAATTAAAATAATCACCCTGACATGCGGGACCCACTGTCAGGTTTGACCCAGACCTGTTCCGTTGACCTGCTGATGTCACACTGACGTCAGGCTGACGCAGTAATTGAATTTCTGGATTTAAATTAAATCAAGAAATTCCAGAATATTAATTAAACTTCAAAAATTCATAACTTTTATTCTGTAACTCCAAATTGGACAAATTATATATGAAAAATGATCAGAAAAATCCAATCTATCCATCTGTACCATTTTCATGCATGATCAAACAAGTTAAATTGATGTTTTAAGCAGAACAAGAAAAGGCACTTTAAAAGGCCATATTTGAATTTGAAATTTGAATCCTTGATTCAAATTTGTTCAAACCCTTCTGGCTTTAGTTGCATTAGCCCAACACACTCATATTGCCATGTTTCATGCATGCATCATATTGTTGCACATTGTTTGGTGATGCTTGTGTATCGATGTCCTTTGCGACAGGTTCTGTCCCCGAGGAGTACCGTGATTACCCTAACGAAGAACCGTATCCGTGCATCGAACCATCAGGCAAGCAACCAACCATTTGATCATATCGATACAACCCCATGTTCTCGCTCCTGCTCTCTTTTACTGCATTAAGACAACGCGATTCAAACTGCTGTGTGCTACGGTAGTTGAACCCATTTCCTCTGCATGACCTGTCATTGCCACAGTAACTAGATGAAACCCACTAGCATGTGTAGGAGTTGATTGAGCCATATGTATGTGTTGTTCCTACCTTGCTATGCCTGCTATGCTTAGTGTCGTGTCAGGTCTGGTTCATCTGGGTGATGGGCTAGAGTGAAATGTTAATGTCGGTAATGAGAGTGGTGTGGTGAACACGATTTGGTAAAGGTATCGATGAGAGGCCATGTAGGAGTACATGGTGGGTTGTTTCATTGAAACCGACCTTAAGCACTGAGATCTGTATGTGTGATTTAAGAATCAGCTACTACCATGCATTGGGCCCAAAACCAATGGACCCTCTCGACTTCTTATTCACCCTAGTTCTCCGTCCAGGAGTTGCAAGTAGTTTCTGGTGTTTGTAGCCTACTGGAGGCCGTGGACAGCGCTGACCGTAGGGGTGGGCTGTGATGCGGTAGGTACGTGGCCGGGTGTACCGAATACCCGTTAGGTATCTCGGGAACCCTGTTCACATCGTTCGGGGCCGTATGGGAAACTTCGGCCGGACTCCCTGCGGATGGAACCTGAATAGGCGATAAACCTGGACTGGAGGCTTAGGTGATTAGGTAGGTCGTGGCCGACACCCACGTTGGGCTTCCGCTTGAAGGTTGCCGAGTACATGTCGTGTAAGCGACGATAAGTGGTGAGAGCGTGTATGAAGAAGTACACCCCTGCAGGGTTAACACGATCTATTCGAATAGCCGCGTCCGCGGTAAAGGACTACTTGGTTGCCTATACAGTTCATAGACAAGTAAATGGAAACTACTAAAAGCCTCAAGATAAGTGTGAGTGCCGAGGATGGCTCTTCCGTAGGAAGACGGAGGTGGATCCTCGGTAGTGTATTGAAGTGGTGAGTAGTGGACTCGTGTGCGCAAAACCATTTCAAGTTGGAGTATCGTAGGATAGTCTAGCCAAGAGTCAAAGCTGGCTTGCTGCAATAACTCCACCAACCCTTCTTGATACTATGCATGTATGTAGGATCTGATGTAAGTCTTGCTGAGTACCTTTGTACTCATGTTGCTATAATCTACATTTTTACAGAAGACGCTGCAACCCCTTCTGATGGGTTCTATGTAGATGTTGACATCAACGAGTAGGCTAAAGACCCGGGTGGTGACCCTGAGCTTGTGGAGGACCACGTAGTATAGCTAGGCTTTCCAAGCCTCTTTTATTTTACTAGTTGTCTGTACTCAGACAAGTTACTTCCGCTGTTGGCTTGTATGACTGTATGACTTGTATGTTGGGTCGCGAGACCCGTACCTTTGTGTATGATATGTATGGCTCCCTGAGCCTTAAATAAAGTACTTGTGTCGTAGAGTCATGTTGTGATGCTTCGTTGTATTTGCACATATCGAGCATATTGTGTGTATGATTGAAATGCTTGGTATGTGTGGGATCTGACTATCTAGTTGTTTATCTTTAGTAGCCTCTCTTACCGGGAAATGTCTCCTAGTGTTACCGCTGAGCCATGGTAGCTTGCTACTGCTCTGGAACACTTAGGCTGGCCGGCATGTGTCCTTCTTCGTTCCTGTGTCTGTCCCTTCGGGGAAATGTCACGCTTTGAGTACCGGAGTCCTGTTAGCCCGCTACAGCCCGGTTTACCGGAGTCCTGCTAGCCCAGTGCTACAGCCCGGACCCACTTGCTGATGACCAACACGTTCGAAGCTGGGTCATGGATGCCTGTCCCTGTAAGTCTGTGCCACTTTGGGTTTACGACTAGTCATGTCAGCCCGGGCTCCTTATCATATGGATGCTAGCGACACTATCATATACGTGAGCCAAAAGGTGCAAACGGTCCCGGGCAAAGGTAAGACGACACCCGTGGGGATACCGTGCGTGAGGCCGCAAAGTGATATGAGGTGTTACCGGCTAGATCGATGTGACATCGAGTCGGGGTCCTGACAGCGTTGGCATCAGAGCCGGACTGCCTGTAGGTTCTCCAAGCCAAACTGGTCGATGTTGAGTCTAGAAATTCTTTAGTTATATGTAGGGGAATTGCTTGTGGGTTGGAACGTAAGGCTCTTTTTACTCCTTATACCTTATGACTTTCTGATCTGAGTCAGTCCATTCTTCCACCGGGGGTTAAGGAATTAGGTTCTGTTCTCTCTATTAGGATCATGAGTTACTAATCAGTAGTACCTTATAAGTTTGATGGATACCAGCCTAGTTCAGTTCTACTACCACATTGTGATGTTAGAATGGTTCCAGAACTTTGATGTGATGATGTTGAGTGTGTACGAAATCCTTTGTCAAATGTCTCAATATCCTTTTTGAGCATTTACAGCTGTTATGCTGCCGAAATTTTGCTAGAAATTCTAATGCCCTTGCATTATGATTGTGCTTTCAGATGGCCACTCGCGACCTCAATCAAGTGGTTCGCCTGACTCGATGCCTAGATGTACCCGGCCATACTGCTAAGTTGGTCAGGGTAATGACTGAGGCTGGATATCGCTGGTATCCCGAGTACACGGTCGAAGAGCAATTCCGGGACTTCAATCAAAGCCAGTATCTCTGCACTGTCAGGATATTTCCATCTTATCCTGGATCCACCGAGCCTCTTCACTGTTCCTATGGACTCGGGGTTACTATTGAGATGGCTGTGCAGGACGCCGCCTACTCTATGATGACCATTATGCGAGTCAGATCTGGTTTATTTCGGGACTCTGATTTCCGGTATATGCCAGGATCACTTCCCGGAGCACAAGGGTATCTCCAGGCTATCTATGCTGATTCCACTCAGGAGGATTCACGGACTCGCACCACTGCTGAGATGCTCGAGGATAAGGACCGTGAAAATCGGGCCTTAAGGTTAGAGCTCTTCAATACCCGTGCTGACCACTGGGCCACTTTGACTCGGTTCGCACCGGCGGTGCAAGCTGGATATTCAGATATGCGCGATCTCTATCCTGTGAGATCTGCTCTGCCAGACGTGATGGTTTGGCGTGATGTAGGAGGCATCACCCCACCTCGCGGTCCCCGCAGGCCACCGTTTGCTGGTCCAAGGCCTCATCCTAGCCCCTATGGTCCACAAGCTCCGCGAGACCGTCTGTTTCCGGATGATCATGTTGAACTTCCAGGCTATGGAGGTGACTTCTACGAGGACTACTACGGATCGGTCTAAGTTAGTAGTAGTATCACTAGTTCGCACTAGCTGTGTCGTCTATCGTCCCGCGTGACTCGTGGGATATGACTTAGTTTGTACTCTTCCGGAGGTGTAGAAAAATAATGTATAGGAGTTTGGGATGCCTTCGATAAGATGTAATCCTTTTTCACCGTAACAGTACTTTGTTTGGTCTTGTACTAAACCCTGTATGGTGTGTATGACGATGGAATAAAAGAAGCAGTTTCTGTATCTATCATGTCATACGGATGATCATCTTGCATTCCGACTTATTCCTTACATTATGTATCCTATGTCGGAATTTTATCATTCTGACTAAAACATTGTCTTGATTTCCTAGGATGGTCAACACACGCGCTAACCCTGCTTCCCAAGAGCAGGCCGAAGGCAGTGAAGCCAGGAATGAAAGTCTGCCTCATCCTCCTTCACTAGCCGAGGTGATGATGGAAGCTGAGAGAAACAAGCGGGAGACAAACCGTTTGTTGGAGCGTATTGAACAGAATACAGCACACCATCAGAGGGCTAACGTGGTGTCACTCAGTGATTTTATCAAATTGCATCCACCCACGTTCCACCACTCCGTCGAGCCTCTCGACGCTGATGACTGGCTTCGCAGTATCTCTCACAAACTGCGTTCCGCGCTGGTAGCGGAGGCTGACAAGGTCACCTTTGCTGCATATCATCTTGAAGGCCCCGCCAGTCTATGGTGGGAGAATTATGGAGCTATGCGCCCAGCGGGCCATGTCACCACTTGGGCTGAGTTCAGCGAGGCTTTCCGTGAACATCACATTTCGGAGGGTCTCATGGACCGTAAGCGTGAAGAATTTTGCAATTTCACCCAAGGCCGACTTTCTGTGGATGCCTATAGCAGGGAGTTTGGTAAGCTCGCCCGATATGCAACTGAGGAAGTGTCTACTAACGCCAAGAAGCAAGCAAGGTTCCGTAAGGGCCTTAGTCCTGAGCTTCGCCGCGACCTCCGTCTGCATGAGTGCACATCTTTTCCGAAACTTGTCAACAAAGCCATCAGTGCTGAAACTGGTCAGACTGATTATGACGCAACACGCAAGCATGGCCGTGACATGGGTTCCTCATCCGGTGCTGGTCCTCAGAAGCGCCGCGTGTGGGTGCCCAACACCGCCCTGCCACCCAGGTTCACACCGAGGCCATCTTTCCAGGCGCCTCGCCCCGTTCAACAATCTGCTCCAGCCAAGCCCTATGGGGGTCCAACCAATAATGCTCCTCCACGTACCAGTTCCGTGACTTGTTTCAAATGTGGGGAATCTGGTCACTATATGCGTGAGTGCCCCCAGACCAACCCCAATCAATCTGCTAAAGCTGTTGGCCGTGGCAAGCCGACAGGAAAAATATTCCACGCCAAGCCGGTCATCGCTTCACGTGGCCATGTCAACTGTATCTCTGCCGAAGAAGCTCAAGAGGATCCCAACGTCGTTCTCGGTACGCTTCTTGTTAATTGTCACCCGGCATCTGTTCTTTTCGATACAGGAGCCTCTCATTCTTTTATATCTGAAAATTATGCTCGTTTGCATAACGTTGCATTCTGTGACTTGCCATCCACTATGGAAATCTCTACCCCTGGGTCTAGATGGCAGACCTCTAGGGTAAGTTATGGAAATGAGATCCAAGTCGACAGACTTGTTTTCCTTGCATCTTTGATAGCCCTTAAATCTTCAGATATTAATATCATTCTGGGTATGGACTGGATGTCAGCTCATCATGCCCAAATTGATTGCTTCTCTAGGACTTTTCAACTCACCCATCCTTCGGGGAAGATAGTCAATGTTTTGACTCAAATAGCCAAGTGACAACTATATTCTCTTAACGCCAGCCCTTTGCCAGACCTTGAGGACGTTCCGGTAGTCCGTGACTTCCCGGATGTCTTTCCAGAGGAATTGCCAGGTGTTCCACCTGACAGGGATGTTGAGTTCGTAATAGACCTCATTCCAGGAACCGTTCCGATTGCTAGAAGACCCTACAAGATGGCACCTCTAGAACTAGCCGAACTTAAGATACAACTCGATGAGTCCTTGAAAAAGGGTTTCATCCGCCCTAGTTCATCTCCGTGGGCTTGCGCCGTCCTGTTCGTCAAGAAGAAGGATGGTACGGACCGGATGGTTGTAGATTACCGACCTGTCAACTTGGTCACAATCAAGAACAAATATCCACTTCCCAGGATCAACGACCTGTATGATCAGCTCGCTGGATCCTCAGTCTTCTCCAAGATGGATTTGAGGTTGGGCTACCATCAAATCAAAATCAGAAACAAGGACATTCCTAAAACGGCCTTTGTTACTCGTTATGGCCAATACGAGTACACCGTCATGTCCTTCGGATTAACCAACGCTCCAGCCACCTTTTCTCGGTTAATGAACTCAATCTTCATGGAGTATTTGGATAAATTCGTCGTAGTTTATCTCGATGATATACTCATCTACTCCAAGAACGAGGAAGAACATGCCGAACATCTAAGGCTAGTGTTGAAGAAACTTTGAGAGCATCGCCTTTATGCCAAATTTTCTAAATGTGAATTCTGGTTGTCAGAAGTGACCTATCTGGGTCATGTAATATCTGGTAAAGGTATTGCTGTTAACCCTGAGCGAGGTCAAGCCATCCTTGATTGGACTCCACCCGAATCGGTCAAGCAAGTTCGGAGTTTTCTGGGCTTAGCGAGCTATTGTCGTCGCTTTGTCGAGAATTTCTCCAAAGTTGCTAAACCCCTAACCGAACTCCTCAAGAAAGATAAGAAGTTCGAATGGACTCCACAATGTGAGCACAGCTTTCAGGAACTGAAAAGACGCCTGACCTCTGCTCCCGTACTGGTACCGCCAGACTTCTCCAAGGACTTTGTTATCTACTGCGACGCCTCGCGACAAGGACTAGGTTGCATTCTCATGCAAGATCGACACGTAATTGCTTACGCTTCACGGCAATTGCACCCACATAAGGAGAATTATCCTACTCATGATCTAGAGCTTGCAGCCGTAGTCTATGCACTTAAGACCTGGCGACATTACCTCCTTGGTAATCGTTGCGAAATATTCACTGATCACCAAAGTCTGAAGTATATTTTCACCCAACCGGATTTGAATCTCAGGCAGAGACGTTGGGTTGAATTGATCACTGACTTCGACTTAGGAATAACCTACACCCCAGGGAAAGCCAACGTCATGGCTGATGCGCTAAGTCGTAAATCTTATTGTAACAATCTGATGTTGCAACAAAGTCAACCGCTTCTCCATGAGGAATTTCGGAAACTTAACCTTCACATTGTTCCTCAAGGTTTTCTCTCCACCTTGGTGGCAAAACCTACCCTTACGGATCAAATTATCAAAGCACAGAAGATAGATCCGGGAATCTCCCGCATCAAGAGGAACATTCAAAAAGGAATTGCGGATTGTTTCTCCATTAATGATCAAGGAGTCGTATACTTCGGGGATCGACTAGTAGTTCCCAAAGTGCGCAACCTAAGGCGATTAATCCTTAAGGAAGCCCATGAATCTCCTCTCACTATTCATCCCGGTAGTACTAAGATGTATCAGGACCTACGCCAGAGGTTCTGGTGGACTAGGATGAAGAGAGAAATTGCTCAGTATATTGCAAATTGCGACGTCTGTCGTCGTGTAAAAGCAGAGCATCAACGGCCTGCTGGCACCCTTCAACCCTTAGCTATTCCTGAATGGAAATGGGATAAAATTGGTATGGATTTCATTACCGGCTTTCCCAGGACCAAAAGAGGGAATAATGCTATCTTCGTCGTGGTCGATCGTCTTTCCAAAGTAGCTCATTTCTTACCTATTCGTGAGAGTATAACCGCTAGCCAGCTGGCAGACTTATACATCTCCCGAATAGTGTTCCTCCATGGTGTTCCTTTGGAAATCAATTCGGATCGAGGAAGTCTTTTCACCTCTCGATTTTGGGAAAGTTTCCAAAATGCTATGGGGACTCGTCTCTCCTTTAGCACCGCTTTCCACCCTCAGTCAAGTGGTCAAGTGGAACGCGTCAATCAGATTCTAGAAGACATGCTTCGAGCCTCCGTTATCTCTTTCGGAATGGACTGGGAGAAGTGCCTTCCATTTGCCGAATTCGCTTACAACAACAGCTATCAATCTAGCTTGGGTAAAGCCCCTTTTGAAGTTCTCTATGGACGACGATGTCGAACACCCCTTAACTGGTCAGAGACCGGGGAAAGACAATTCTTTGGCCCGGATATGATTCAGGAAGCAGAAGAACAAGTTCGTATCGTTCGTGAAAAGTTGAAAACAGCCCAATCCCGTCAAAAGAATCAATATGACCGAAAACATAAGGCTATGACTTTCGAGGTTGACGAGAAGGCTTATCTTCGGGTCACCCCTCTGAAGGGAACCCATCGTTTCGGTATCAAAGGCAAATTGGCTCCTCGTTACATTGGACCTTTTCGCATTCTTGCCAAACGAGGAGAAGTTGCCTATCAGTTGGAGCTACCTCCGCACCTCTCCAGAGTTCACGATGTCTTCCACGTTTCTCAACTCAGGCGTTGCTTCTCGGATCCTATCCGTGAAGTGGACCACGAAACGCTTGATCTCCAAGATGATCTTACATATCGAGAGTACCCCATTCGTATCCTCGATCAGGCCGAACGTACCACGCGACGTCATAATATCAAGTTTCTCAAGGTTCATTGGTCGCACCATTCTGAGGATGAAGCAACTTGGGAAAGGGAGGATCGTCTTCGACTTGAATATCCCGCCTTCTTCGCGGAGGAACCCAAATCTCGGGACGAGATTCTTTTGAGTGGGGGTGAGTTGTCACACCCTAGCTAGTCATGCATTAGAGTGTTGCATCATGTTTACTCTTTCATCAGAAACTTGAAATGGGGATGACAGAACCCCCAGTCCCCTCTGAAACCAACTAGGGTTACTAAAATAATTTTTCAATGAACCTGAAATGCCCTTCTAAAATGCCCATCATTTTTGCCTTGGTTCAGAACCTCTGCCAAAAGTGGTGCACATTTTCCTAGGCCATCCTAAGGTTTTTGATTTAAATCATAAATATTTGAATTTGGGCATTTAAAATCATATAAAATATTTAAATGCTCAAATATCTCCAAACTAAAATGTTTCATGTTGGAAATAATCCAACTATGGACCAGGAGTAGTTTGGTGATTTTTGGAGTTGCCTAGGTATTTTATTTAATTCAACAAAGTTGCAGATATATTAAATAAAAACAGAAACAGAAAAAAAGGGAAAAACTTACCTGTGCGGCCCAGCCAGCTGGCCGGCCCAGCTAGCCAGCCCAGCCCACCACCGCCGTCGTCCTCCTGGCGCCAGTCGGCCAGGCGTGTGGCCGGCGCGCGCGCACGGCCACCGCGCCACGCCACCTCTCTCCCTGCCTGCCTGCCCTCCCCTCCTCGTCTCGGTGTCCCTGGACGACGCCACGCCTCCTCCCTGCTCTCTCTCACTCTCCCCCGGCTCTCCCCTCGCTCTCTCTCTCGCCCGGCCGAACACCACCCTCGCCGCCGTTCGCCATAGCCACCGTCTCCGACCACCCCTCGCTCCCCCGACTAGCTCAGGAGCTCCGCCTCGACTCCCTCTTCCTCCCCACCGCTCCACAGCTCCCCGGAGGCCCTGCATCGCCGCCATGTCGCCGTTCCCCTCTTCGGGCTCCGACCACCGTCGCCGTCGAATTCGCCGTCTCCAGCGCGTCCCCGAGCCCGCTTCGACGCCCACTGCAACCGCGGTGAGCTACGCCACCGTTTCCCCCTCTCCTTCCCCTCGTTCCCTCACCGTAGCCTCCTCCCCACCACGGCCGAACCTCCGCCGTCGCCGAGCTCGCCGTCGACGCAGCTCCGGTGACCATTTGGTCACCCCGGCGAGTCCAACGAGTTCACAAAACCCCGTAGAGCATCCCTAGCGCCTCGCTTTGCTCGACTTCGAGCTCCAGCACCGTTCCCGTGCACGACCGAACCCCGGCGGCCGCAGCCGAGCTCGCCGCCGTCGACTCCGGCCACCCCGACCCCAACGGGCTCCGCCAAGAGCTGCGGGTTGCCCTCAGCTCCCCTCCGGTGGTCTCCGCGGTCCGTTTGGTGGCCGAAATGACCAAAACCACTTCCGCCGCCGCGTCGGGCTCGCCGGCGACTAAACGCCGGCAGCCGACATTGACTTTGACCACGGGTGGGCCCTGGTTGACTCCCCTGAGTCAATGACAGGTGGGGCCCAGCCCTGTTAATTAAACAGGATTAGTTTTAATTAAGTTTTAATTAAAATAATCAACCAAATTCTAGAAGACATGCTTCGAGCCTCTGTTATCTCGTTCGGAATGGACTGGGAGAAGTGCCTTCCATTTGCCGAATTCGCTTACAACAACAGCTATCAATCTAGCTTGGGTAAAGCCCCTTTTGAAGTTCTCTATGGACGACGATGTCGAACACCCCTTAACTGGTCAGAGACCGGGGAAAGACAATTCTTTGGCCCGGATATGATTCAGGAAGCAGAAGAACAAGTTCGTATCGTTCGTGAAAAGTTGAAAACAGCCCAATCCCGTCAAAAGAGTCAATACGACCGAAAACATAAGGCTATGACTTTCGAGGTTGACGAGAAGGCTTATCTTCGGGTCACCCCTCTGAAGGGAACCCATCGTTTCGGTATCAAAGGCAAATTGGCTCCTCGTTACATTGGACCTTTTCGCATTCTTGCCAAACGAGGAGAAGTTGCCTACCAATTGGAACTACCTCCGCACCTCTCCAGAGTTCACGATGTCTTCCACGTTTCTCAACTCAGGCATTGCTTCTCGGATCCTATCCGTGAAGTGGACCACGAAACGCTTGATCTCCAAGATGATCTTACATATCGAGAGTACCCCATCCGTATCCTCGATCAGGCCGAACGTACCACGCGACGTCATAATATCAAGTTTCTCAAGGTTCAATGGTCGCATCATTCTGAAGATGAAGCAACTTGGGAAAGGGAGGATCGTCTTCGACTCGAATATCCCGCCTTCTTCTCGGAGGAACCCAAATCTCGGGACGAGATTCTTTTGAGTGGGGGTGAGTTGTCACACCCTAGCTAGTCATGCATTAGAGTGTTGCATCATGTTTACTCTTTCATCAGAAACTTGAAATGGGGATGACAGAACCCCCAGTCCCCTCTGAAACCAACTAGGGTTTACTAAAATAATTTTCAATGAACCTGAAATGCCCTTCTAAAATGCCCATCATTTTTGTCTTGGTTCAGAACCTCTGCAAAAGTGGTGCACATTTTCCTAGGCCATCCTAGGGTTTTTGAATTAAATCATAACTATTTGAATTTGGGCATTTAAAATTATATAAAATATTTAAATGCTCAAATATCTCCAAACTAAAATGTTTCATGTTGGAAATAATCCAACCATGAGCCAGGAGTAGTTTGGTGATTTTTGGAATTGCCTAGGTATTTTATTTAATTCAACAAAGTTGCAGATATATTAAATAAAAACAGAAAACAGAAAAGAGAGGGAGAAAGACTTACCTGTGCGGCCCAGCCAGCCGGCCGGCCCAGCCAGCAACCGACCCAGCCCAGCACTGTAGCTCCCCGTCGTCTTCCTCCCCACGCCCCGAAGCTGCTGCGTGCTCGCGCGCGCGCGGCCGCGCGGCCACCTCCTGCTTGCCGACGCCCTCCTGGCCGCGTGGACGACGCCCGCAGCCCGTCCCGATCCCCCCTGCTCTCTCTCACTCTCCCCGGCTCTCTCCTTCCTCTCCCTCGCTCTCTCGCTCACACGGCCGAACACCACCGTCGCCACCGTTCGCCGTAGCAGTCGTCTCCGACCACCCCTCGCTTCCCCGACAAGCTCAGAAGCTCCGCCACAACTCCCTCTTCCTCCCCACCGCTCCACGGGTCTCCGGAAGCCCTGCATCGCCGCCACGTCGCCGTTCCCCTCTTCGGACTCCGACCACCGTCGCCGTCAAATTCGTCATCTCCGGCGCGTCCCCGAGCCCGCTTCGACGCCCACTGCAACCGCGGTGAGCCCCTGGAGCGTTTCCCCCTTTTCCCTGGTCTCTCCCGACCTCTAGGCCCTAGCTCCACCTCGACCGAGAGCTCCACGCCGCCGGCGATGTCGCCGTCGTGGCCACGGTCGCCGTAGCGCCCAACCGAGCACACCATCGTGCTCCACACATCACCAGGAGCACGTAGAACGCACCAACGCCTCCCCAAACCCCCTGCAACACTGATCCCGACCGCACCCGAACTCCGGCCGCCGCAGCCGAGCTCGCCGCCGTCAACTCCGGCCACCCCGAGCCCAACCACCACCACCAATAGACGCGGCTCAACCTCAGCAACACGTAGGTGCCTTCCGCCGTCCATTTGGTCGCCGGAATGGCAAAAAGCACTCTCGTCGCCGTCTCGGATCTCGCCGGCGTCATGTCGCCGGTGGGGTTTGACTTGACCGACCTGGGGTTTGACCCCCCAGGGTCACTGACGCGTGGGCCCTGTCGGCCAGATGGTTAGGTTAGCGCTAACTACTGTTAGTCAACCCCCCCTGACACTGACAGTGGGCCCCAGCACCACTAATTAGTAATTAGAATTAATTTAAATCTGTTTAACCCCCCCTGTCACTGACGTGTGGCCCCCACACGTCAGGTTTGACTTCAGCCAGCCCTGTTGACCTGCTGACGTCACTGTGATGTCAGGCTGACGCAGTAATTGAATTTCTGGATTTAAATTAAATCAGGAAATTCCAGAATATTATTTAAACTTCAAAAATTCATAACTTTTATTCTGTAACTCCAAATTGGACAAATTATATATGAAAAATGATCAGAAAATTCCAATCTATCCATCTGTACTATTTTCATGCATGATCAAACAAGTTAAATTGATGTTTTAATCAGAACAAGAAAAGGCACTTTAAAAGGCCATATTTGAATTTGGAATTTGAATCTTTGATTCAAATTTGTTCAAACACTTCTGGCCTTAGTTGCATTAGCCCAACACACTCATATTGCCATGTTTCATGCATGCATCATATTGTTGCACATTGTTTGGTGATGCTTGTGTATCGATGTCCTTTGCGACAGGATCTGTTCCCGAGGAGTACCGTGATTACCCTAACAAAGAACCGTATCCGTGCATCGAACCATCAGGCAAGCAACCAACCATTTGATCATATCGATACAATCCCATGTTCTCGCTCCTGCTCTCTTTTACTGCATTAAGACAACACGATTCAAACTGCTGTGTGCTACGGTAGTTGAACCCATTTCCTCTGCATGACCTGTCATTGCCACAGTAACTAGATGAAACCCACTAGCATGTGTAGGAGTTGATTGAGCCATATGTATGTGTTGTTCCTACCTTGCTATGCCTGCTATGCTTAGAGTCGTGTCAGGTCTGGTTCATCTGGGTGATGGGCTAGAGTGAAATGTTAATGTCGGTAATGAGAGTGGTGTGGTGAACACGATTTGGTAAAGGTATCGATGAGAGGCCATGTAGGAGTACATGGTGGGTTGTTTCATTGAAACCGACCTTAAGCACTGAGATCTGTATGTGTGATTTAAGAATCAGCTACTACCATGCATTGGGCCCAAAACCAATGGACCCTCTCGACTTCTTATTCACCCTAGTTCTCCGTCCAGGAGTTGCAAGTAGTTTCTGGTGTTTGTAGCCTACTGGAGGCCGTGGACAGCGCTGACCGTAGGGGTGGGCTGTGATGCGGTAGGTACGTGGCCGGGTGTACCGAATACCCGTTAGGTATCTCGGGAACCCTGTTCACATCGTTCAGGGCCGTATGGGAAACTTCGGCCGGACTCCCTGCGGATGGAACCTGAATAGGCGATAAACCTGGACTGGAGGCTTAGGTGATTAGGTAGGTCGTGGCCGACACCCACGTTGGGCTTCCGCTTGAAGGTTGCCGAGTACATGTCGTGTAAGCGACGATAAGTGGTGAGAGCGTGTATGAAGAAGTACACCCCTGCAGGGTTAACACGATCTATTCGAATAGCCGCGTCCGCGGTAAAGGACTACTTGGTTGCCTATACAGTTCATAGACAAGTAAATGGAAACTACTAAAAGCCTCAAGATAAGTGTGAGTGCCGAGGATGGCTCTTCCATAGGAAGACGGAGGTGGATCCTCGGTAGTGTATTGAAGTGGTGAGTAGTGGACTCGTGTGCGCAAAACCATTTCAAGTTGGAGTATCGTAGGATAGTCTAGCCAAGAGTCAAAGCTGGCTTGCTGCAATAACTCCACCAACCCTTCTTGATACTATGCATGTATGTAGGATCTGATGTAAGTCTTGCTGAGTACCTTTGTACTCATGTTGCTATAATCTACATTTTTACAGAAGATGCTGCAACCCCTTCTGATGGGTTCTATGTAGACGTTGACATCAACGAGTAGGCTAAAGACCCGGGTGGTGACCCTGAGCTTGTGGAGGACCACGTAGTATAGCTAGGCTTTCCAAGCCTCTTTTATTTTACTAGTTGTCTGTACTCAGACAAGTTACTTCCGCTGTTGGCTTGTATGACTGTATGACTTGTATGTTGGGTCGCGAGACCGGTACCTTTGTGTATGATATGTATGGCTCCCTGAGCCTTAAATAAAGTACTTGTGTCGTAGAGTCATGTTGTGATGCTTCGTTGTATTTGCACATATCGAGCATATTGTGTGTATGATTGAAATGCTTGGTATGTGTGGGATCTGACTATCTAGTTGTTTATCTTTAGTAGCCTCTCTTACCGGGAAATGTCTCCTAGTGTTACCACTGAGCCATGGTAGCTTGCTACTGCTCTGGAACACTTAGGCTGGCCGGCATGTGTCCTTCTTCGTTCCTGTGTCTGTCCCTTCGGGGAAATGTCACGCTTTGAGTACCGGAGTCCTGTTAGCCCGCTACAGCCCGGTTTACCGGAGTCCTGCTAGCCCAGTGCTACAGCCCGGACCCACTTGCTGATGACCGACATGTTCGAAGCTGGGTCATGGATGCCTGTCCCTGTAAGTCTGTGCCACTTTGGGTTTACGACTAGTCATGTCAGCCCGGGCTCCTTATCATATGGATGCTAGTGACACTATCATATACGTGAGCCAAAAGGCGCAAACGGTCCCGGGCAAAGGTAAGACGACACCCGTGGGGATACCGTGCGTGAGGCCGCAAAGTGATATGAGGTGTTACCGGCTAGATCGATGTGACATCGAGTCGGGGTCCTGACACTAGATTGATTTGAACGGGTTCATGTCAATCCTTTAACAAAAACTTCATCTTCAACGTCTTCTCTTAAATTGGTAAACCGCCATGATGTCATCTTCTCCGATTACTGCAAACCGGAGTGACGTCACCTGTCATAATGAAGCTATCCATTATGCTTTTTTGTTTTAATAGATCGGCGGAAATCAAGGCGACAGCTCCGTTTCATGGCCCCTTGATTGTCGCGCCTGACTCATGTCCTTTCGCCTTATAAATAGGACCGAAAGGTCATTTCTTTTCTCCTTCCGTTCCTTCTTCGTCTTCCTCGCGTCGCCCACCTCGGAGCTCCACCACCACCGTCAACCTCTGCCTCATCCTTGGCCGCTGCATCAACCTGAACGCACCAGAGCATCGCGGCAACCTTCCGCATCTTCCTCAACTCCGGTAAATCTTCTATCCTTTCCCCCGCAAATCTGACTTAGGGTTTCGCAGTTCTTCAGTGTTCATAGTCTACCTCTTGCTCATGCGATAGATCTTTAGCTGAATCCGCAAATCTTTACTCTGTGCAATGATATTTGTTTTGACCTTCGCCTTCACTTATGCATCTCAAAACCATAGATCTATATGAACGTTTTGCTCATTGGTTCGGTACTTCTCCTTTGAACCTCTAAGTATTTATCTCCTTTCTGAACTTGCTTTAGATCTAATGCCATAAGGAAATCTTGTCAAACCTGTTTCTGCGTACTTGTCCATCCGCAATGCTTAGATCAGGCGGTTTAATCTTATAGAAATTTTTTCCAAACCGGTATATGCCATTAGTCCCCTTATTGAACCGCCAGATGCTTGTTGTTTAAAAACTCCAGTTTACATAGTTCTGTCTCCGGTTTAACAGTGCCCATACCAATGTATCTTGATCAAATGCATTTTTGAACTGGGATCTTTTACCTTGTAGATTCCATCATGGCCAAGCAAGTGTATGAGTGCAATTGGGTTCCTTCTCGCGTCACAGAGGCTGAACTGGACGATTTAGTTCTGATTGGCGCGTTAGGCAGCAAAGATACCATCCATTGGAGGGCTCCTGGCAAAGAATGCCCTCCCACACCTCGAGAAGGAGAGGTTGTTGTTTTTGTAGATCACTTAGCTCGGGGCTTTAAGCCGCCCGGTTCTAAATTTTACCGGGATGTTTTAGCCGATGTGCAGCTCCATCCACAAGATACTGGCCCCAACTCTGTTACAAATATGTGTCACTTCCAAGTGCTCTGTGAAGCATTCTTTCAAGAGGAGCCCACAGTGGAATTGTTCAGAGACCTTTTCCATTTAAACCTCCATACTGAGTTTACTGACGGCTCCAATACGGAGTTGGGTGGCGTGGCGATTCAGAAGAGGAAAGAGGTCACATACCCTCACGCTAAACTGCATAGGCACCCCAAAGAATGGAATCAGACATGGTTCTACTGCAAAGACACCTCCCCTGCTGGCGAGAATCCTTTGCCTGGCTTTCGACCGGAGCGGCTCAGCAATACACAGCCTTTTCCATAAAGATTGACTACACAGGAGAGAAGTAAATATGCTCCTCAACTATCAAAGCTCAGAGCTTTTGTGGCCAACGGTTTAAGAGGGGTTGATCTTGCTTGCTGTTGGATATCATGGAGCATACTGCCCCTTAGTCAGCGCTCCGGTTTGATGTGCGAGTATACTGGCAGTGTTGATGACCCACTGCGACATTCCAAAATCCAGCTCACCGATGAAGAAATCGCAGAGGCTGTGAATAAGATGCTGAATGAACCGGAACACGCCTGTGCTAGAAACGGCCTGCTTCCCTTCTATGCCACCAACAAACCGCCAGCTGTAAGACTTTGATTTTTTTTCTTTTTGCTGAATCTGTTAATGATATATCTGGTCTTTGTTTAATATCAGTGATTGTGTAATCAGGGCAATGATCCGTTTTGGAGCAAGAAACTGCTGCAGGAGAAACCCGAAAAACCGGACAAACCGGAAAGAGCAACACGACAAAAGACTAAAGCTGTGAAGAAGACTGCCCACAGGAAACGAACCACTGCATCTTCTAATCCGGCCCCTGATGATGAGGTGGATAATCCAGACTCTGAGGTAGAGCTTGACTCACTTGGTTTATTTTTCATGCATCTTATTGATGATGATATTTGTCAGGATGATGCCGAAGCCAGCCACGCGGATGTTGCAGAGGTAATTATTCTCTCTTCCGATTCAGAATCTTTGCCTTCACAAAATATCCGTCAGGCAAACCGGAAAGTTAAATTTTCTCATCCTCTTGCTTATTTGGATCCTAAACTTCTTATGAAGACCCAACAACACGAAGCTCGTCGCACCACCCGGCACAGCGGCTAGGTAGTTACCTCCGCCGGTTTATCGAACAGTCCGGTTCGGAAACGTCCTTCAGAGGTCTCTAATTTGCTTGTCAGTGCTTGTCCTAAAGCGGGCTGCTTTCGTCAACCTCTTAATCCACCTGACTCCGATTACCAGGTTACTTCCCACTCATCTTCTGGCGAGTCATCGGCTACTCAGCTCCCACCGCTCAAAACAGTGCTTGGGTAAGCTATACTTATTGTGATGTTTGCAGTACATCGCCTTAGAACATATGTTGTATTTGATTTTGTTATTCTCCTCAGGGCCAAGCCTAGGCCAAGCAAGAAGGCCCGCCTGGACAAAGCAGCCGAAGAAGATGTCATTCTTGAACCCGGCAAAACACCCAATCTTGAAGCGGCTATTCCTGAGGATATACCCAACGATCTACCGCAGCAAGACGATGATCTTATTGCTGAAAAGGGACCTACTGACGCCTTAGGTCCTATCAATCAGCCCACAGGTTCCATCCGGATTGAAAGCTCCACCGGTCCAGCAAAACCTACTAACAAGCCAATAGCCCCAGTGCAAACCGCCGGTACCCAGGATGACGAGGTTGTCATTACTGGCACTGGCCATACTGAGCCAAGCAATCCTATCGCTTTATCCAAACATTCTGCCAAGGAAGAATTTGCTGCTTTTGGCAAAGGCAAGTGGAACGCTGATCTGATGACTTATGCTGCTCTGAACGCCCAAGATATCCATTCCGGCTATCTGAACCGGTTGTATACCAGTCGCGACTATGAAGCCGGTCTGGTTAATATGATGAAAGAGAAATATGAGGTAACTTCCATATGCTCCTTCCTGCTTGTATGCTTCCATTCTTGCTGACTCTCCTAACCCCCAAGGGCCGGTTCAACTTAACGTAGTTAAACCGGTACTTTAAGTAATTGAAATTGCCGCATCAGACTATATACGAGCAAATAGCCATTAGCCCCCAAGTGCCAAGTTGAATACTTGTATTGATCTTGGGACTTTGTAAGCAACTGAAAGATGAAGATCGAATATGCATTAGCCCCCAAGTACTAAGTGCATAACTTGTTATGTGATTGGTACTTGAATCCTTATACCGATTTGTTGAAGCATATATCTATATGCATGCAGGCAGAGCTGAAGACGAAAGAAAACCAAGTCACCTATCTCCAAGAAAACCTGAAAACCCAATAGGCTGAAACCTCCAAAGCAAAAGAGGAACTGGCCAGCGCTTTAAGCGCCATGGAACAGCTTAAGGAGAGCTTCAAGAAGAAGCAGACAGATTGGGCCACTGAAAAGTCCGCTTTGATCAAACAAGCAGAGGATGCCAAGGCTGCACTAAAACCAGTGGCGGATGAACTGACCAGCATAAAGCGGCACGTGCATGCCATGACTACTGCTATCTTTGGTAAGCTAGGTTGCCTTATGAATTGGCTCTGCCTTCTGACAGAATCGCCGGTTTATTAACGCTTTATGGTATTTTCAGGGACACGCATTGGTCACTTGGGGTTAGATGTGCGGAAGAAACTAAAAGCCGCCTATACATTGGTTGAACAATTGTATACTGGTGCCCAGCGGATCATCTGTACTGCATCTCATAACAAACCGGAGCCCACTTTGATTCAAGATACTCTGATGAAACTGTCGGTGCTTCCTGCCCGGGTTGAAGAGCTGAAGAAGTCTGCTGCTCGAACCGGTGCAATCAATGCCTTAATCCGGGCAAAAGCCTGGGTGCCGGATTTTGATCCTATTGAAGCGGCTCAGGGCTATCGCAGCTTGAAGGAAGACGGGTTAGAATTTGGTGAAGCGGATCTGCGAGCAATAAACCGGGAGGTACGTCCGCTAGCTTGTCAACTGGCTGAGGAAGCAGACTTGTCTCATTATCAAGCCCAATATGACAGTCAGAACAAGCGAATAGCTGCACCAATCCATGAATCGGAAAATCTGATCCCTCCAATCCGTAAGCATACTTGTGCTCCCGATATTGACCCGTCATTGCTGATCCATGATGAAACTATTTTTCAAGCATTAATGGGAATCGACTGGACAACTGTGGATTTCCAGCCACTGGGTAGAGAAACGGAGGCTGAAGCGGCACAGGATGACCCACAACCATCAGGCCAGGCTGGTGACCAAGCTTGAACCAGAAGCCGGTTTTAAAACTGCCTCTCCTTTGCGAAAAACAATTTATTATGGGCACCATGTTGCCTTGTAATAGGCTAGCTGATACCTTTGATGTTGATATGCCTTCGTGCATAATTTGTTCTTCCTGTGGTAATGAACTTTCTAAAACACTTTTTGAAATGAGAAATTCGTCAAGTGCCACCGCGGTTGTACCGTCAGGCGGAATATGATGTCTGTATATATGAAATCAAAAACATCCAAAACAAAATTTTAAGTATATGATCAAATTTTTTAGATACATAATACCTGCCATCGTTGAGTGTGAAGTTGGCTTGGCCAATCTTGAAGCGGAGTTTTGCAAACCCACACTATTGGAGGAGATAACAGCTCATGTATATATATATATATATATATATATATATATATAATGCTGGTTTACTATGTAAACCATGCCGGGTTATAATAAACACCGTGTCACTCCATAAGAGGATGTTAACAACAAGGATCAAACCGGGCAAATAGTCTCCGGATTGACGTGAACTGTGTTTCGTCAATTGATTGGTTAAAAAACTTTGTCGGTTTAGAAAACGTAATAAAAAGCAAAAAACCACCCTTCAAAGAAAAGTGTGAAGCAAAAGCAATGACAAAACCGTTTACCAAAAAAGGTTTATTTAAGCTGATCAAATGGCGTTACCATGGCCAAACACGACCAAGCTCCCGTTAGGTGTAACTATGGTTCTAGTCAGCCAGGTCCCCAAAAGAAACCGTGGCATTTATGCCGACCAAATGGCATGGTCGTGGTTCGGGTTCGACCAAGCCCCCAAGTGATTCTGTGGCCTTAGGCCGATCAAGAGGCGTGACTGGTTCAGACATGACCAAGTCCCCAAGTGATCTGGTGGCTCTCGCCTATCAAAAGGCATGGTATTGGTTTGGACACGACCAATCCTCCAAGTGATATAACACGATGCTTTTAGCAAAGCGAACCCAAGGGGTAAACTGGAAGCCGCTTTAGAACAACTCCGTGTAACCACACATGATGTAAAAGAATAGATACCCCGCTTTAGCTAAGGTTCCGGTTTATTATAATTAATATATACATCATTGTAATATGTACATAAGTAGAACCAATGGCTCGGGTATAATAAGGCCGAAGATGAGCTATGTTCCACGGCCTGTTGGTATCCTCCTCTGATGTACGTGAGTCCTTATGTTCTCGAATATCGATCAGATAGTATGACCCATTGTGCAGATTCTTGCTGACCACGAAAGGCCCGTCCCAAGGTGGGGACAATTTATGCATATCAGTCTGATCTTGGATGAGCCGAAGCACCAAATCTCCCTCCTGAAAGGTTCTGGTTTTGACCCGGCGACTGTGATAACGACGAAGATCCTGCTGGTAAATCGCCGATCGGGCGGCTGCGATGCCACGCTCTTCATCTAACCGGTCCAAAGCATCTTGCCATGCTGTCTCGTTGTCTGCTTCAATATAAGCCGTTACACGAGGTGAATCATGATGGATATCACTAGGGAGGACCGCCTCTGCTCCATAAACCATGAAGAACGGTGTGTATCCTGTTGATCTGTTGGGTGTTGTATTGATGCTCCATAACACAGATGGTAATTCTTCTACCCAAGAACCCGGCGTTCTCTGCAAAGGAACCATGAGCCGGGGCTTGATGCCTCTCAAGATCTCTTGATTAGCTCTTTCTGCTTGACCATTGGACTGTGGATGTGCCACTGATGAACGTCGAGCCGGATGTGCTCCCGTTCGCAGAACTCCTTCATAGCACCTTTGGACAAATTGGTACCACTATCTGTGATAATACTGTGCGGAAAGCCAAACCGGAAATCACCTTTTTGATGAACTGAACCGCCGTGGCCGCATCACACTTGCTAATAGGTTCTGTCTCCACCCACTTTGTAAACTTGTCAACCGCCACCAGGAGGTGGGTCTTCTTATCTTTGGACCTTTTGAAAGGCCCAACCATATCCAGCCCCCAAGTCGCAAACGGCCAAGTAATTGGAATCATTCTCAATTCCTGAGCCAGTACATGAGCACGTCTTGAAAACCTTTGGCAACCATCACATCGTCTGACCAGATCCTCCGCATCATCATGAGCAGTTAACCAATAGAAGCCATGTCGAAATGCTTTAGCCACCAGAGACTTTGAGCCGGCGTGGTGACCACAATCTCCTTCGTGGATCTCACACAAAATTTCACGGCCTTCTTCAGGAGACACGCAGCGTTGAAAAGCTCCTGATACACTGCAATGATGCAACTCGCCGTTGATGATAGCCATGGACTTGGATCGCCGGATTATCTGCCGGGCCAGAATCTCATCCTCTGGCAACTCGCCCCGGTTCTTGTACGCCAGGTAAGGAAGCATCCAATCCGGAATAACATGAAGAGATGCCACCAATTGAGCCTCTGGATCAGGAATAGCCAAATCATCTTCACCAGGGATCTTGACCAATGGGTTGTGCAGCACATCCAGAAAAACATTGGGCGGGACCGGTTTGCGCTGAGAGCCCAGCCGGCTTAAAGTGTCCGCCGCTTCATTTTTCCGCCGGTCCACGTGGTCCACCTGATAGCCTCTGAAATAACCTGCAACAATATCCACCTCACGACGATATGCTGCCATGAGTGGGTCCTTGGAGTCCCAAGTGCCAGACACCTGCTGAGCCACAAGGTCCGAGTCACCGAAGCACTTAACTCGACTTAGATTCATCTCCTTAGCAATCCGGAGACCATGGAGCAAGGCTTCATATTCAGCTGCATTGTTAGTACAAGGGAACATTAAGCGGAGAACATAACAAAACTTATCACCTCGTGGGGAAGTTAATACGACTCCAGCCCCCGAGCCTTCCAATTGCCTGGATCCATCAAAATGGATGGTCCAATACGTATGATCCGATTTTTCTTCAGGTGCTTGCATTTCCGTCCAATCATTGATGAAATCAACAAGTGCTTGAGACTTAACCGTCGTCTGAGGCACATACTTCAAACTGTACGGCCCCAGCTCTATAGCCCACTTTGCAATCCGGCCAGTTGATTCCCGGTTCTGGATGATATCTCTCAAAGGAGCAGAACTGACCACTTTAATTGGATGCCCTTGGAAGTATTGTTTAAGATTCCCGCTTGCCATAAAAACTCCATACACCAGCTTCTGCCAATGCGGATACCTTTGCTTGGACTCAATGAGCACCTCGCTGATATAATAGACCGGACGTTGAACCGAATGCTCCTTACCTACCTCTTTTTGCTCTACCACAATAGCCACGCTGACCGCCCGAGCATTAGCAGCAACATATAGCAGCAAAGGCTCCTTGTCAATGGGAGCGGCGAGCACAGGCGGATTGGCCAATTGCCGTTTTAAGTCCTCAAATGCTTCATCAGCAGCAGAACTCCAGAAAAATTGATCCGTCTTCTTCAACATCCGATACAAAGGGATTGCCTTCTCACCGAGGCGACTGATAAACCGGCTTAACGCAGCAATCCGGCCTGCCAGGCGCTGAACATCATTGATACACTTCGGTTTAGCGAGGGAGGTGATGGTTGTGATCTTCTCCGGATTAGCCTCAATTCCTCTATTAGACACCAAGAAGCCTAATAACTTGCCCGCTGGTACACCAAAGACACACTTGTCCGGATTAAGCATCATCTTGTATGTTCTCAGGTTATCAAAGGTTTCCTTCAAATCATCAATCAGAGTCTCCTTCTCCCTGGACTTAACCACGATATCATCCACGTAAGCATGTACATTACGGCTAATTTGCTTGTGAAGACAATTTTGTACACATCGTTGGTAAGTTGCTTGGGCACTCTTGAGCTCGAAGGGCATAAACACATAACAAAAGGCTCCAAAGGGAGTTATAAATGCCATCTTCTCCTGGTCCTTAACTGCCATTTTGATCTGATGATAGCCAGAATACGCATCCAAAAAACTTCAACGCTCACAGCCCGCCGTAGCATCAATAATTTGATCAATACGGGGGAGGGCAAAAGGATTTGCTGGACAAGCCTTATTAAGATCTGTGTACCCACACACATGCGCCAGGTGGTGTTTTTCTTGAGGACCAGCACCGCATTGGCAAGCCACTCAGGGTGAAAAACTTCAACAATAAAGCCAGCTGCTAAGAGCCTGGCTACCTCTTCTCCAATTGCCTTGCGTCTTTCTTCGTTAAACCAGCGGAGGAACTGTTTCACCGGTTTATATTTAGGATCCACATTAAGTGTGTGCTCAGCGAGTTGCCTCGGTACACCTGGCATGTTAGAGGGTTTCCATGCAAAAATGTCCCGATTCTCATGGATGAACTCGATGAGCGTGCTTTCCTATTTCGGATCCAAGTTGGCACTGATGCTGAACTGCTTGGACGAATCACCAGGTACGAAGTCCACAAGATTAGTTTCTGCTGCCGATTTGAACTTCAGGGCCGGATCATGCTCTGTAGTTGGGTTCTTCAACGGAGTCATGTCCGCCGGATCAACATTGTCCTTATAGTACTTCAACTCCTCAGTGGCACAAACCGACTCTGCATAAGCCGAATCTCCTTCCTCGCATTCCAAAGTGATTTTGCGGCTTCCGTGAACTGTTATTGTCCCCTTGTGACCCGACATCTTGAGCTGCAAATACACATAACAGGGCCGAGCCATAAACTTGGTGTAGGCCGGTCGCCCAAACAGGGCATGATATGGACTTTGGATTTTCACCACTTCAAACGTCAACGTCTCTGACCTGGAATCATGATCATCCCCAAAGGCTACTTCCAGTGCTATCTTACCAACGGGATATGCTGATCCGCTAGGCACTATACCGTGGAATACTGTATTAGACGATTTGAGATTCTTATCTGTTAGTCCCATACGACGGAAGGTCTCATAGTACAGGATGTTAATGCTGCTCCCTCCATCCATGAGTACCTTGGTGAACTTATAACCTCCGACCTGAGGCGCCACCACCAGAGCCAACTGACCCGGATTATCGACCTGGGGTGGGTGATCCTCTCTACTCCATATGATTGGCTGTTCAGACCAATGTAGATAACGGGGTATGGTCGGTTCAACAGAGTTGACTGCCCCCCTCTGAACCTTCCGGTCTCGCTTGTCCAAGCTAGTGGTGAAGACATGGTACTGCCCACTACTCAACTGCTTTGGGTTGCTCTGGTAACCTGACTGTTGCTGCTGTTGGTTGTAACCACCCTGGTTGTTCTGACTATTTTGACCATTATGACCGCCCGGATTACCATTATATCCTGAACCGGAACTTCCTCCACCGTAACCCGGCTCAGATCCTGAGCCACCGCCAGATTCGTGATCATACCGGAAATTATTCGAATTCTTGAACTCCTGCATAATAAAGAAATCCTTCCAAAGGTGGTTTGCTGGCGCCTCCTTTGTCCCATGTCTTGGACAGGGCTGGCTTAGCAGATAGTTTAGGCGGTTTGGGTTAGGGTTGGGTGCTCCATTACGATTTTTCGGCCTACCCTTGCATCGCTGGCCATTGTCCTGTGCGTTGGTATTAGCCACAAAGTCCATGTTACCATCCGCTTTACGCTGGCCTCCTCCACCATTGCCTGCCCAGTGATGCTGCTGACCTTTGGAGCTGCTGTTCTTCTTCCCTTTCCCTGTCTTGTCATCATCAGATTCGGGATCCTTGGTACTATCAGAATCAACATATTTCACCAAAGCGGCCATGAGGGTCCCCATGTCGGTGCAATGACGCTTCATCCGTCCCAATTTCAACTTCAGGGGCCCAAACCGACAGTTGCCTTCTAGGGTTAATACTGCGGTGTCAGCGTTGATGCGGTCTGAGGAGTGCAACACTAGTGAAACCCGGCGCACCCAATGAGTCGTTGATTGTCCTTCCTCCTGGACGCATGCAGCTAAGTCCACTATCGACATAGGCTGTTTACAGGTATCCTTGAAATTGCCGATAAACCGGGCTCGTAATTGGGCCCATGAACTGATAGAATTAGCTGGCAAGCTTTTTAACCAAGTACGTGTCGTTCCTCCAAGCATCATAGTGAAGTATTTCGCACACGCCGTGTCATCCACATCAAGCATCTCCATGGCCATCTCATAGCTCTCCACCCATGTCTCTGGAGGTTGATCCGCCGTGTAATTTGGTACCTTGCGCGGGCCTTTGAAATCCTTGGGCAGGCGCACGTTGCGTAAAGTAGGGACAAGGCAAGGCACCCCCAAAGAACTAGAAGTAACACCAGGTTCGATCGAGATGGTTGGACGAACCGGCGTGAGCTACCGAGCCTGATGTTGTGCGACTAACTCGGCCTCCCTGCGCGCTCGGGCCCGGTTCACCACTTCCTGAGCGTCATCACCACCACCCATCGGGTTGTTGCCACGGGGTGCTCCACGTCGTTCATTACTCGACACTGCCGGTTCATGCATATGTCTCTAGCTCCGGCTTGGACGGGGGGTCGAGTGGATCCGGTCGCGGCTGTACGAGTACGCTTCCTGTTGGGCCAAAGCTGTCCTCAGAAGTTCCTTGACCCGCCGCGTCTCTACTGCCTGCGGTGAGTCACCTTCAATTGGAATGGCCTCCAGCCATGCAGCAGCGGCAACAAGATTGTCCATTGGGTTGGAGTAGTGACTCGGAGGTGTTAAAGCATCCAGAGGTATAACAGTGTTTTGATGAGGCGGGTCCATCTGACGAGGTTGAACCGGTGCACCGGTCCCAGGGGCTTCTGCCTGGTTCCCCTCCAGCGGATTGCCAGCTCTTGGTCCTGGAGTGTTGAAAAGGTCTCTGGCCTCGAAGACCGGAGGTAAGCGGGATCGGTGCTTCCTCCTCGTGACTTCATGCGACGCGCTCTGGTCCAACATAAGCCTGTAGGCCTGTGCGTCTAAAGCGGCCCGCTCTGCAGCCATCCTGGTGTCCTTAGCCGCCAGATCCGCCTTGGCCTGGGTGATCTATTCCTTTACCCTTGCAATCTCCGTGTTGTGAACGTCCTGATCTGGCGGATTAACTTCCGCCATAAGCACAGCCAATGCATCAAATAGTTCTGATAGAACCTGAGCCGGCGGGCGCACAGGGCCTCCTGCCCCAGCAGCCGTCCCCGCTGCTGAACCGGAGATCGTTGCTGCAGCTGTCGAAGAATGAGGCGCTGCTTGTGTTCCGGCCATTAATATTCCAACCCGGTTGGGCAGATCAGAGGGGTCTGGAATACTATTGCCATCGGAACAGCTCCCAATCCGGCCATCTTGTAGCTGATAAAGAGATTCGGTTTCTCCGGTCAAAGATTCGTCACCGGAACAAACGACGGCCGCCCCGCGAAATTCCGATCCGTCCTCATAAATTCCTCCATGGATGACTCCCACGAAGGCACGCTTCATAGCCGGTTTAACCCGGGCGGATTGCGCACGCTGAGCCGTCTCGACGAGGTCGGTGCAGATGTCCGGCTCAGGGCCCGGTTCACCGATCTTGCCAATGAAAACGTGAATGCTACCAAAGGGGACCCGATACCCGTACTCAATTGAGCCGGCCTCGGGGCCCCAGCCTGCGTCGTCGATGTAGAGCTTGCCGCGACGACTCTTAGTCATCCGGCCTACAGCGTAGCCCTTGAGTCCTTCAAAGCAGCCCTCCGAGAACCGGAAACCATCGTGCGATAGCCCCACGGTGGGCGCCAACTGTCGTGGTTTTGTCACAGCAGATGTCCTAGAGAAAGGACTTAGTCGTGGAGCCATCACAACGGGTTAGCTTGAAGGGGTTAAAGCGGACACAAGGACGCAAGAGAGTTTATACTAGTTCAGCCCCTTCGATGAAGGTAAAAGCCTACGTCTAGTTGTGATGGAATTGATGGGGTTTTGATGACTAGGGAGCAAACAAGCTTCGCCTATGTCTCGAGTTGTTGTCTGTTGTCCTCTGAACCGCCGCCGGGTCGTCCCCTTATATACATGGGTGACTCCCGTCGGTTCTCATAATCCCAACACCGGTTGATATTTGTATCCGGGTTGGTCTCTCCTTATTCCTAACTTATAATACAAGCTTATATACAAATCTCCGGTTTACAGCTACCAGTCTTGAACCGGCTACGGGCCTTCGGCCCTCATCCGCCTCTTTGGGCTTTATCACTTCTGGAACTACTGATGAAGTTGACCCGACCTAGATAGGACGGTTTACACCCAACAGTAATATCCCCAACACGTTCCATGCGTTCTTTGGACGCTTTGCCTTTGGCCTCAGACAACGCCTTCCTCAGGGTCTCCACCTCGGTTGTGGCCCCTGACACATTCATGATGATCCTATTACTTTACACCCGAACTTCTTTTCAACTATATAGACAGGGGTATATCTTACCTTTGCTCTCTTCGAGCTGCCTCTTGGTAAGGCCGAGCTCGTCCTCGGACCTCTTCAGGGCCTTCTTCAGCGCAGAGACCTCCGCAGTACATGCGGCAGCGGCCAGCAGTGAAGCCTGCACATACACATAGACATATTCTAATTAGACTCCTGAGTTATCATTTGATCCTCTATTCAGCTTTTCTTCGCGAACGCCGAATAGAGCATCAGGGGCTACTACCTATGCAGTAATATTTCCTTATATTTTGATTGCTTACCTCAAAGCCTGTTAGGAGGCTGGCGCAAGCTTCGGTCAGTCCGTTTTTGGCGGACTGAACCTTCTCGACCACCGCATTCATAATAGTGTGGCGCTCTTCATCGATGGAATCACTTCCAACAAGTTGTCTGGTGCCTCTGGTTGGACAAAGGACACCGGCATGGATGGTTGGCCCCCCTTAATGGGGGACCGCCTGCCGGAAACCGGAACCATCGAAGGTTCTGGCGCAGCGTCCGGCTGGGGCCCAAACTCGAAGCCCATAGGAGCCTCACTCCCTTGGTACCCAGGGTCCGGGAGGTCGCCGTGAGGAACCCCCAGGATCACCTCCCCTTGGATCGGTGCCTTTTGAGACAACACCTCGGCGTTCTCCGTAGGGCGAGGGGTGGAAGCCGTCGGAGGAGAACCGCTGTTCATATCCGACGAGTCCAAAGAGCTGCTCGACGAGGGTACGTCGAGATGAGCTCAGGACAGACTACATAATCATGTTCGGCATGAGGAAAGGCAGTACAATAAAACATACCATGAAGTACTATGGTGTCTGGACACTTACGACTTCGCCAGGGGCTTGTCCCCGGGTAGCCACTAGTCACCGCTGTCGGCGGTCGTAGTGGCACAGTCCGGAGGGAGGGTCTTTCCTTTCTTGGACCCTTCGGCCTCCCCGGATGGGTCGGCCTTCCTTTTCTTGTCTCACCCGGCTGGGGGGGGGAGAACTTTTCTCCTCCTCGTTTCCGTGGGAGGAGTGCGCGTCGGAGTCATCGGACGATGAGTCTGATATAACCTTGTGCCGGAGACCCTTTCGGGTCCCCGCGGCCTTCTTCTTGGCCTTCTTTTCTGGCACCTCGTAAGGTGCCGCAGTCAGCATCTTCGTTAGAAGAGCGTCTGCAGGATCTTCGGGCAGGGGGCTGGGCAATCAAGCTGCTCCCTGTCTCTATCCAGTCCTGTTAATAACATGAAAGCTTAGATCCAGCACATAACTAAACCAGGGCAAGTAAATACCCTGAGAGATACAAAAGCCTACCGGATGGGCACAGCGCTTTGCGATGAGTCCGCGGTCCTCGGTGAGGGAGGGAGGCATCTCGGCACCCTTGAACAACACCCTCCAGACGTCCTCATGCGTCATGTCGTAGAGCTCTCGCAGCGTCTGGCACTTGGCCGAGTCGAACTCCCAGAAAACAAATGCCCGTCGTTGACACGGAAGGATCCGACGGAAGAGCATAACCTGGACCATGTTGACGAGCTTGATTTTCTTGTTCGTCATGTTCTGGATGCAGGTATGCAGTCCGGTCAGCTCTACTGAAGAACCCCAGGACAGGCCCTTCTTTTTCCAGGAGGTGAGCCGCGTGGGTATTCCGGATCGAAATTTGGGGGCCGCCACCCAGTTGGAGTCGTGCAGCTCGGTGGTGTAGAACCACCCCGATTGCCACCCCTTTATGGTATCCACGTAGGTGCCCTCGAGCTAGGTGACATTAGGCATCTTGCCCACCATGGCTCCTCCGCACTCTGCTTGCTGGCCACCCACCACCTTCGGTTTGACATTGAAGGTTTTCAGCCATAGGCCGAAGTGGGGCCTGATGTAGCGGAAGGCCTCGCACATGACGATAAACGCCGAGATGTTGAGGATGAAATTGGGGGCTAGATCATGAAAATCCAGCCCGTAGTAGAACATGAGCCTGCGGACAAACGGGTGGAGAGGAAATCCCAGTCCGCGGACGAAATGGGTAAGAAAAACTACCCTCTCATGGGGTTCATGCGTGGGGACAATCTGCCCCGCATTTGGTAGCCGGTGCGTGATATCCGCGGCCAAGTATCTGACTTCCTGTAACTTTTTGATGTTCTCCTCCGTGACAGGGGAGACCATCCACTTGCCTCCTGCTCCGGACATGATTGGAGTGGTTTGAGAAGAAGAACGCAAGCTTGGGCGCTAGAGCTCGAGTGTGCGGGAATGGGTAAGTGAGAAGTTAGAAGGCGTGGGTGAAAAAAGTAAATCTTTGTCCCTTTATAAGGGCGGAGGAGGCGATGTGTCTCCCCACTTCCCTCGCAAAACCGCTTATTCCCCAGGCACTGTAATTGATGGCACGGTTGGGTTACCCACGTCCGTATTGATAAGAATCCCTTGATAAGGGGAACACGATCTCTACTTTGACAAGACGTATCAAGAAAACCACCTCGCAATATGTGTGGAGCTGGTTGAGAAAAGCGGTTTGAATAATAACCGGGCCATGGTGTTATGTCATACTGTCAAAACGTGTCAGCAGATTAGATTTATGGAAACATTATTCTCTCTACAGTGGTATGTGGAACTTATTTTGCAGGGTCGGACACTATCCTTGCATTCAAACTCTTCCATGGTGTACTCGGAGGAGGAACCCGCCTTGCAATGCCGAATACAACACTGCGCGCCGGACTCATCGTCATTGAAGCCTGATTTAGGGGGTACTGAGGGATTCCTGGATTAGGGGGTCTCCAGACAGCCGGACTATATCCTTTAGCCGGACTGTTGGACTATGAAGATACAAGATTGAAGACTTCGTCCCAGGTGGGACTTTACTTGGCGTGGAAGGCAAGCTAGGCAATACGGATATGTATATCTCCTCCTTTGTAACCGACCCTGTGTAACCCTAGCTGTTGGGTTTCGTAGTAATTTCAAAAATTTTCCTACGCACACGCAAGATCATGTGATGCATAGCAACGAGGGGAGAGTATTGTCTACGTACCCAACGCAGACCGACTGCGGAAGCGATGACACGACATAGAGGAAGTAGTCGTACGTCTTCTCGATCCAACCGATCAAGCACCGAAACTACGGCACCTCCGAGTTCGAGCACACATTCAGCTCGATGACGATCCCCGGACTCCGATCCAGCAAAGTGTCGGGGAAAAGTTTCGTCAGCACGACGGCGTGGTGACGATCTTGATGAACTACAGCAGCAGGGCTTTGCCTAAACTCCGCTACAGTATTATCGAGGAATATGGTGGCAGGGGGCACCGCACACGGCTAAGGAATAGATCACGTGGATCAACTTGTGTCAACTTGTGTCAACTTGTGTCAACTTCTGTGTCTTTGGGGTGCCTCTACCTCAGTATATAAAGGAGCCAAGGGGGGAGGGGGCGCCGGCCAAGAGAGAGAGGCGCAGGAGGAGTCCTACTCCTACCGGGAGTAGGACTCCCCCCCCAATCCTATTCCAATTAGGATTCCCAAGGGGGAAAGAGGGAGAGGGGTGGCCGGCCACCTCTCCTAGTACTAATAGGACTAGGGGAAGGGGGGAGGCGCGCAGCCCCCTTGGGCTGCCCCTTTCTCCTTTCCACTAAGGCCCATGATGGCCCATATGGCTCCTGGGGGATTCCGGTAACCTCCCGGTAACCCGGTAAAATCCCGATTTCACCCGGAACACTTCCGATGTCCAAACATAGGCTTCCAATATATCAATCTTTATGTCTCGACCATTTCGAGACTCCTCGTCATGTCCGTGATCACATCCGGGACTCCAAACAACCTTCGGTACATCAAAATGCATAAACTCATAATATAACTGTCATCATAACCTTAAGCGTGCGGACCCTATGGGTTCGAGAACAATGTAGACATGACCGAGACACGTCTCTTGTCAATAACCAATAGCGGGACCTGGATGCCCATATTGGCTCCTACATATTCTACGAAGATCTTTATCGGTCAGACCGCATAACAACATACGTTGTTCCCTTTGTCATCGGTATGTTACTTGCCCGAGATTCGATCGTCGGTATCCAATACCTAGTTCAATCTCGTTACCGGCAAGTCTCTTTACTCGTTCCGTAATACATCATCTCACAACTAACATATTAGTTGTAATGCTTGCAAGGCTTATGTGATGTGTATTACCGAGAGGGCCCAGAGATACCTCTCCGACAATCGGAGTGACAAATCCTAATCTCGAAATACGCCAACCCAACATCGACCATTGGAGACACCTGTAGTACTCCTTTATAATCACCCAGTTACGTTGTGATGTTTGGTAGTACCCAAAGTGTTCCTCCAGTAAACGGGAGTTGCATAATCTCATAGTCATAGGAACATGTATAAGTCATGAAGAAAGCAATAGCAACATACTAAACGACCGGGTGCTAAGCTAATGGAATGGGTCATGTCAATCAGATCATTCTACTAATGATGTGACCTCATTAATCAAATAACAACTCATTGTTCATGGTTAGGAAACATAACCATCTTTGATTAACGAGCTAGTCAAGTAGGGGCATACTAGTGACACTTTGTTTGTCTATGTATTCACACATGTATTATGTTTCCGGTAAATACAATTCTAGCATGAATAATAAACATTTATCATGATTATAAGGAAATAAATAATAACTTTATTATTGCCTCTAGGGCATATTTCCTTCACTAGCCCCCTCCGCTGTCTATATAAACCGGAGGGTTTTAGTCCGTAGGACAACATACAATCATACCATAGGCTAGCCTCTAGGGTTTAGCCTGTTTGATCTCGTGGTAGATCGACTCTTGTAATACTCATATCATCAAGCACAATCAAGCAAGACGTAGGGTATTACCTCCATCAAGAGGGCCCGAACCTGGGTAAATATCGTGTCCCCTGCCTCCTGTTACCATCCGCCTTAGACGCACAGTTCGGGTCCCCCTACCAGAGATCCGCCGGTTTTGACATCGACACCTGTACTAAGCGGGAATACTGCTTGTCGGATTTTGGGTTCCGGCAGACCCTTGAGGTTCGAACGCTGGGGTGCGCGCGGAGATCTCTCCCCTACCGATATACGTCCAATCTCCTTGCGTGATCTAAGCTGGAAACAACGAACAACACAACGGACACAAGGTTTATACTAGTTCGGGCCACCGTTGTGGTGTAATACCCTACTCCAGTGTGTGGTGTGGTGGATTGCCTCAGGGGCTGATGATGAACAGTAGAAGGGAAGAACAGCCTCGCGAGAGGTGTCCTTGAGCTGGTGCGATGAACTATTTGGGCGAGTTCAGTCGCCTCTCTCTCTCTCTCTGCTGGGGCTCTACCAGATCTCTAGATGTCTCTCGATCTCTGCCTTCTGTCTGATCTGTAGATGTCTCTACCCTGTGGTGGCTAACTCTATTTATAGAGGCCCTGGGCCTCTCCCCAAATAATGAGTGGGGAGGGCGCCAACAATTGGCCATTTTGAAGGGGAACATCTAGTACAAGTTATCCTGACCAAAGGTGGTCTTCGGCTGCCAAAAGCATCGGTGATGACGCCGTCTTGGGCTCCACGGTGACCTCTGCCCTGCCACTCTGTTGGTCTTGGTCTCATTGCGTCGGAATGGTAACCTTTGCCCGATGCCTTGGCCTGTGCTTGCCCCTTTGCACCAAAGGGGAAACAAGGACACTGCGTAGGCCGGCGCCCTCTTGGCGCCCGCATGGTCTCGATCGTCATGGCTTGCGTCACGGGCTCCTCGCGAGGTACCCCTGCCTTGATCTCTCCGCCTCCTCGTGAGCCTGCCTGATGAGGCTGCCTCTGAGGAAGCTTCCGGTCGTCCGCCCCGCGAGGCTTGGGCCCTCGCGAGGGTCTTGAGCTTGAGCTGATGAAGAAGGGCCGCGCTGGGCCCCCACTTGAGCCACGCCGCATGACGTAGGCAGGCAAGTCTAGGGACCCCCGTTCCCAGAACGCCGACAGTAACCCCCGCGCCCAAGGCGCGTCCGGGCTTGGCCTAGCAGGGAAGCGATGGGGCGAGTGCAAAGCGCCGCGGGCCCCAATAGCCTGCGGCCTTGGGCACCGCGTGGCGATTAATTGGACGTGGGCATCTGCGCTTCCCCATGACGCCTCGGTGGTTGGCGTCCTCCGGCTATAAGTACGGGGCTGCGCGAGCCCCTTCAGTCCATCCCTTCCTGCTGCTCCTTTCCTTATTCTTCCTTGTTCTTGATCCTCCTTACGCCAATGGCACCAATCCGCCAGTTTTCTGCAGAAGAGAAGGGAAAGGCCCCCCGAGAGGGTCCTGACCCACTTCCGCCGAAGAAGCGGCTGGTCCTCTGCCACCGAGATGAGGGTGCTCAGCAGGAGGCATCGAGGCCCTGGTACGAGCGGCCGCCGCCTGGGTTTCCGCTACCCTTGTATGCCCGCGTTGTGGGTCTTGGGGGAGAAGGCGTCGAGCGACATCAATGGTGCCGCCGTCGACGCCGGTGAGTCACGGTGGTGCACGTCGTTCCTCCTAGAGTCCATGTCAAGCGCTCCTCTCGCGAGCTTGTGCTCCACGCCGCCATGCCTCCAAGCCCTTGGATTCGCCTTCCTCCTTCCTTCGCCTTCAAGATGCTGCCAAGAGGGGCTCTGGAGCTCTGGCTGCAGCACGCTGACTGCAGTACCCTTGCGACCGGAGCGGAGGTCGCGGTCGTCGCTCCGGGCAAGGTCTTCATGACCCGGGGCTGGGGCAAAATTGCTCGGGTCTACCGGATGGTAGGTGCCCTCGTAATTCATCTTGAATACGACGGCGCCTCCCTGATGTTCTTCAAGGTCTTCGACGCTGAAGGACGCCAGCTGGAGTGCTGCCCCAGGGAGAGCGGCAGTGGCAACGAACTGGCGAGGACTTGGCCTGCCCATCGGTCCTCCAGCAGCTCTTCAGGCAGCAGCGGAGGAGCTGGGGAATCCAGCGGCTCCCTCGAGCTCCTCGCGACTTCGGAGACGATCGACGAGAGCTACCAGACCCTGAGCTTGCGCCGTGCTCGGAGCGGGGCAGCTGCGTCCAGCCGCCGACGCCACTGATCTGGATGGAGTTGGCGCCGACGTTGGGTAGCCCGCTGTTGATGATGGTGTCCCTTGTGGAGGTGCGGGCGATTAGCATTCCTTAAGATTAGTACTTTTGTTTCATGCGAGGAATCGAAGCAACACCCTGTGGGGGTATGTAAGGCGCCTGCCATGTCTTTTGTGAACATTATATCCTTAATATGAATCAATGCGAGGTGCTTGTCCTGTCTTGGCTCGGCTCCCCCTTTCTAACCTCACGAGGACTTGGAGCTCTACGCTGACAGGTCCCAGTCCCCAGGCAGGCTTCAGCCGTCGCAGGTATGCCAGGTCGCGATGCCGTTGTCAAGGGAGGAGTTGAGCGGCCCGAGGTCCGGTAAGAGGCCCCGAGTCGCGATGCTCGGGAGGTCCCCTTTAGCACTCAAGCAGCCCTCGCTGGGCGAGAAAGGAAGGCAACGTCGCCCCGACAGAGCCGCACTGGGCGAGGGTTTTGCGCTTCGTTGGTCCAACTCCTGTAAGGGCGCGACTTATCTCTTGAGTCTGGTGTAGTTCCTCGACGAAGCGCCCGGCCCGAGTGGTGGCTGCTGAGTTAGGTCCTCGCGAGCTTATTCCCACTCCCCCGCACTTTCCTTAATGCTCTACGTCCTCAGGTTCTGGCCCTCGAGCGAGCTCAGCCGCCGCTGGTATGACAGGTCGCGATGCCGTGGGTCAAGGCCAGGGGGTGAGGGCTGGAGAGCCAGTAGCAGCCCATGAGTCGCGATGCTCAGGCGCCCCCCTTTTAACGTGCAAGCGGTCCATGCCAGAGAGAGGGAGAGGCAACTCGCGACGTCCCCAGCGTTGCTCCTGGAGTAGGTCCTGCACACCAATCATGAAGAGAAACAAGACCTGTTGTTACGGTTGCCAGCCAACCTTTGGTCGCTCCGAGGAAGTGATTGGGGCACTGAGGGCCTGGTGAGGTGGCGCCTTGCAGGGCTGCCGTGGCCAGAGCTCGACCACTCAGATTTATCGGTGTTGCAGGGACGGACCCGTGGGCAAATGCCGTGCCAGAGCGAGCGGCTCCATAGGTAGGCGTCAATCGAGCAGGCGATTCGGTCGGATATGTTAAGCACGCAGGAGGAAATTCATTTTAAATAGATGTGAGGAAAGCAAACGCCGCTGGGCCAGGCCCGAGCAGCTCGGGGTTGATGCAGCCCGAGGGCGCCCCCAACAAGGTAAGTAAAGAGCATGAGCAAAACAGATACATGCCGCAGGGACGGACCCACGCGACCTAGGAATGATGCGGCCCTGTGGGCGCTCCCAGCTAGAAACGGAACTTAGAAAGATGTCACCTGGTGCCGTTGAAGATGAAGTGATGTTGAAGAAGTGCATGATGCGCGATGATGACCTCGACCCTCATGAGCCCCCAGGCCCAGGAGCCTTGGGAGGCTCCAGGGGCACAAGCGGGTCTACGGAGGGCCATCTCCATCTCCGCCAGGACCGCACAATGCTTGACCTCCTGAGCCTCCAGAATGCTCCTCAGCAGGCGCTGATGAGCAGCGACCGCGTTCGGAAGGCCGAATGGCATGCGAACGTAGCTGTGAGGTGGACCCTCGCAACGCCCCACACGCGAAGGCCAGAGGCACTCCTGAGATGTGGCTCGATTGAGCCCTGGAACGTCAACGCAGACATGCAGCCCACCATCCTCACCTGGATGTGGGGCTACGGTGGGCAAGCGGCGGCTGCCGTGCATGACTCTCGACTCCTGTAGCTCCTGGGTGTTTCTTGCGATGAACTCCTGAGGGTTCGGTTTTCCTTACCTTGCACCTTCCTGAGGGAAACGTGCCTGGAAGCACCCCTCCAAGTGGTGCCCGAGCGCCTCCCTCGCGACCTTGGCAAAGTTGGTGGCTCTTCAAGAAAGAGCCCCTGAGCCCTGCCTAAGGAAGGCGTCGGGCACGCCTTCCTATGCGAGAGAGGGTGGCGCCCCCTGATTGGGCGCAGATCCTGACGCAACACCTCCGGAGGCGCCTGCCACCTTATGGCTTGGGCCAGGCGAAACCTTCTTCTTCTTAAGGGTCACCTCGGGAAGTCTTCCGTTCCTGTGGTCCGGGTCTTTGATTGCTGTGGCTTGGAACGCGCGCTCAAGTGAACACACTGCGTCCCTTTCTTCACAGGGTACGGTGATGACTCCACCGCTTCCTGCCATCTTGAGGACATTGTATCCATGATGAGTCACTGCCATGAACTTGGCCAGGGCTGGGTACCCGAGGATGGCGTTGTATGGCAGACGGATGTGGGCGACGTCGAAGTCGGTGAGCTCGGTGTGGTCGTTGTTGCGCTGCCCGAAGGTGACTGGAAGGCGAACCTGCCCTATTGGAACAGTGGAACCATCAGTGACTCCTGAGAAGGGCTTGGTTGGCTGAAGCTGATCGTACGACACTTGGAGATTGTCGAACGTCTCGATGGACAGGATGTTGAGTCCTACTCCGCCGTCAATGAGGCTCCTGGTGACCTGCACGTTGCTGATGACCGGGGAGCAAAGCATCGGGAGGACTCTGGCCGTTGCCGCTCACTTGAGATGATCCACTGAGCTGAACGTGATTGCGCACGCAGACCACCTGAGAGGGCGCGTGGCCTCAAGCCTGGGGAGGACTGCATTCACCTCGCGAGCAAACTGTTTGAATATGCACTGTGAGGCTGGGGTCTGCACGCCACCCAAGATGCAAGCGATTGGACGCGGCTCCTGGAAGCCCCCAGCTCCCTCGTCTTGATGTTGGCCTTCGTTCCTCCTTGGCGGTGGAGGCAGAGGAGGAAGGCATGCGTTGCCGTGCGGGCAGTCCTCACGAGGCTGATCTCTCCAGCCTCCCTCACGAGGCTGGTCCTACCAGCGATAATCGAGAGGTCGATCATGCCACCCTTGGCGAGGGCCAATGTCAGGACCCCGATTCCGAGTCACATCGATCTAGCCGGTAACACCTCATATCACATTGCGGCCTCACGCACGGTATCCCCACGGGTGTCGCCTTACCATGGCCCGGGACTGTTTGCGCCTTTTGGCTCACGTATATGATAGTGTCGCTAGCATCCATATGATAGAGAACCCGGGCCGACATGGCTATTCGTGAACCCAAAGCGGCACAGACCTATGGAGACAGGCATACATGAATCACATCGAGCATGTCGGTCAATAGCGTGTGAATCCAAGCTGTAGCACTGGGCTAACAGGACTCCGGGTAACCCGGGCTGTAGCAGGCTAGGCAGGACTCCGGAAGTCACCGCGTGACATTTCCCCGAAGGGACAGACATAGGAACGAAGTGAAACACATGTCGTCCAGTCAAGTGTCCTGAGCAGTAGTGCTAGGCTAGCAGGACTCCGGTGAACCGGGCTATAGCGGACTATTATGGCTCAAGGAGCACTAGACTACATTTCGCCATAAGAGAGGCTGCCAAGGATAAACAACTAGATTGTCGGATCCCACACATAGCAAGCATTTCAATCATACACACAATATGCTCAATATGTGCAAATACAACATGGCATCACAACAAAACTCTACAACTCAAGTATTATTCATTAGGCTCCGAGGAGCGAGATATACAAACATGGGTCTCATGACCCAACAATCATAGCATACAAATTAAAGCACATGCGGAAGCTTAACATGTCTGAGTACATACATCTACAAATGAAAAAGGCTAAGAAGCCTGACTATCTACCAGATCCTGCCGAGGGCACAAGATCGTAGCTGAGGTATCAAGCTAAACATCGAAATCCACACGGAACAACTAGCGAGACTGACGTCTCTCTTCAAAAACATAGAATAGGCAAACGTGAGTACAAATGTACCCAGCAAGACTTACATCAGAACTAACTACATATGCATCGGTATCAACAAAGGGGTAGTGGAGTTTAACTGCAGCAAGCCAGCTTTGACTCAGTGGCTAACCTGAACTACGACTGCAAGCAACTCTTTTGAGGTGGCGCACACGAGTCCACATATTCACCATATCAATACACCACTATGGATCCACTCCCGTCTCCCTACGAGAACGCCATCCATAGCACTCACGCTTATCTTGCAAGTTTTAGAGTATCCAGAACTTTGTCTATGAAATATTATAGGCAACCCAGAAGTCCTTTACCGCGGACATGGCTATTCGAATAGATCATTTATAACCCTGCAGGGGTGTACTTCTTCACACACGCTCTCGCCACTTACCACCATGTACACGTCGTGTATCTCGGCAACCTTCAAGCGGAAGCCTGGCGAGGGAGTCGGCCACGACCTGACTAACCACACAAGTCTCTAGTCCAGGTTTATCGCCTATTCGGTTTCCATCCGTGAGGAGATCCGGCCAGAGTTTCGCTCACAGCCCCAAACGATGTGTGCAAGGTTCCCGAGACACCAAACGGGCGCCCGGTACACCGTGCCCCAGTGTATCTACCGCATCATAGCCCACTCCTAGGGTCAGTGCTATGCACGGCCGCCAACACATATCCTACAAACACTAGAAACTAGTTGCAACTCCTGGACAGAGGACAAGGGCGGTTAATAAGTCGAGAGGGTCCATTGGTTTCGGGCCCAATGCGTGGTAGTAGCTGTTCATGGATCACAAACACAGAACTCAGTTCCTAAGAATGGTTTCAATGAGACAACCCACCATGTACTCCTACATGGCCTCTTACCGCTACCTTTACCAAATCGTGTTCGCACACTTAGCTCACACACAGTAGGACATGTTCGTCACTGTTCCAATTCATCCCCGATGAATCAGACCTGACTCAACTCTAAGCAGTAGCAGGCATGACAAATAAGCATGAATGAGTAGGCACATCAGGGCTCAAACACCTCCTACTCATGCTAGTGGGTTTCATCTATTTACGGTGGCAATGACAGGTCATGCAGAGGAAAGGGGTTCAACTACCGCAACATGTAACAGTTGAATCATTGTTGTCCTAATGGAGTAAAAGAGAGCAGGAGCGAGAGAGTGGGATTGTATCGAGATGAACAAGGGGTTTTTGCTTGCCTGTCACTTCCGAAGATGATATAGCTCTTCATCGGTGTCATTGATCACATCGTCGAAACATACGTCTACCGAGGGGGAACAATCACCGGCAAACACAGAAAGAAATACAATCAATGCAATGCACAACATGATGCATGATCATGACATGTCAATATGATGTGTTTGAGCTAATGCAACTAAAACCAGGGTGGTTTGAGCCTATTTGAATCAAAGATTCAAACACAAGCCTAAACTATGAACTCATATAAGTGCATTATCATGTTTCATCTAAACAGCAAGGTTAGGTTGCTCTAACATGCATGAAACTAGTACAGATGGATAGATTGGATTTTTCTGATCATTTTTCATATATAAATTATTTCATTTGGAGTTACGGTTGAATTTATATGAATTTTAGAAGTTTATACTATTTTCTGGAGTTTCCTGAATAAAAATAAATCCAGAAAAGAATTATTGCGTCAGCATGACATCAGTGTGACATCAGCAGGTCAACACGCCAGGTCCAGGTCAAACCGGAGACAACGACGGCGAGCAAGTCCGCGGCGGCCGGAGTTCGGGGGTTCGCGGGATCAGCGATGCAGGGTGCAAACGAGCGTAGCGTGGCGCTAGGGAGGCTCTACGCATGGTGGTGAGCATGTTGGACGCACGCCCGGAACCAAATGGTCACCAGAGCTGCGTCGACGATGAGTGCGGGCGGCGCTGCAGTCGGGCGAGAGGGGTGCGGTGGCTACGGAGTGCAGGAGAGAAAACGGAGAGGGGGAGGATGATCAGCAGCTCACGGTGAACACGAGGAGCGAGTCGGCGAGCTCGGTGAGGGGCCGAAGCGAGCGGGGCGGCGAGGGGGATCTTCGGCGTCCGACAGCGAGGATGAGGATGATGGCGTCACTTAGGGCATTCCGCGGGCATGTGCTTCGTCTTGGGGCTCCTTGGCGTCGAGGCGGAGCCTCTGGACAGCATGGATAGGCGAGGGGGAGGCGATGGCCGCGGTTGCGCTCGTCGGCGGCGATGACAGCGCTCGGTGGTTTGCGTGCGAGAGAGGGGGAAGGGAGCTCAGGGAGAGGCTAAGAGGGCCTGGGGGGCGCGTGGCGTCGCCAGGGCGACGTCGGGGAGGCGGCAGCAAGCAGGAGGTGGCTAGGCGCGACGTCGGCGCTCGCCACCGAGCTGCTTCATGCGTTGGCAAGGGGAAGAAGACAAGCTGGGCCGGCTTTGGTGGGCTGCACAGGTAGGTGGCCAGGTAAGTGGCCCAGGTAGGCGTTCTCTCTCTCTCTTTCCTAATTGTTTCTGTTTTCTATTTTTTTCTGCAATTGTTTTGACTTAAATAAAATGCTAAGACATTTCCAAAAATCATGAAACTAATCATGGCTACTGTTTATAATATATCCAACAGTAAATTTTTTAGTTTATGATTATTTGAGCATTTAGAATATTTTATAGCATTTAAATGCCCAAATGCAAAGATAATATGATTTAATTCAGAGCCCAAATATGTCATGGAAAAATGTGCAACACCTGTTGTTATTGCTTCCAGTATTTTCCAGAAATGATGAACATTTTTGAAAACCATTTGGATTCACTGAGAATATTTTTAGTTGAACCTAGTGAATTTCATTTGGTGCTAGGGTTTCAACAATCCCCATTTCAAGTTTCTTTGGAATTAAAACATGATGGCATGAAGAACAAGCAAAGTCAAGCAAGGGCTGAACTGGGGTTGTGATAGCTCACCCCCACTAAACAAGAATCTCGTCCCGAGATTCAAGACATGAGGTAAGAAGATAGAGGGGCACAACTAACACGGTCTTCACGATCCAAGTTGCACTTCATAGGAACGTTTACATGATCACCATCTTTGTCTCGATGTCTTGCTCTGAGAACTCCATCCAACACGATAACGGGAAGAAAGGAAAATTTCGAAAAATCGATCTTCTCGAAGATCGAGCAACCGACGATCAACTCACAGAATGACACATAGCGACATCTGTCAAGATGAGACACGAGACACACGTCAAGAATGACAAGGTTTTAAATAAGTAGCAGAATTCCCACACCTAGGAGGGTGGTGAACGGTGTCAACGTGGCGAGGAGTTGGGTGGCCATGATACCACAACGAGACACCTCAAGGAAGGTGACTCGCAGAAAAATTCCCTTAAGTGGCAAAAAGAATTACTTTTGATTCAGAGATCATTGACACTCTTTATACCAGCCTAAGGCAAACCACAACAATCGTTTGGCGGAGTACGAAGGGATGGCATACTCGGACTAGAATGGATGATGTGGACTACCTTGTTGAAGACAAAGCAAGGAATGATTTTGCTTGCGCGTGCTCTCAAGAACTTGAGCATTTCCATATTCATCAAGGTCTTACCAACATCCGTGCCAAGGATCCTAGAAACACATCTTGCTACCATGGTGAATAGTGTTGGACAATGCATATGCAAAGCAAGACAACACTTTCCTAGATTTCACCTTAGCGAGGCCAAGGAAACAAAATCTACATGATCGACCGAGAGACATTTGGCACTCCTATCCTAATGCTCTCCTTCATGTGCTAGCACAACCAATTTATAGATATGGTTTGATAACAAGAACATCAAGTAAAAGGTCGGACTTCGGAAGATCAAGAATCCATAAGGAATAAATACGGAGGCAGATCCTGCGAGATCCTTATGGGGAGGTGACCAACTTCTTCAACCAAGATACTACAATAATAGGCCTTCCGGCTAGGTGTGTTGGCCACGACATCCACGTTACCGGGTTTACCGAGAGACCAATATTTATAATTCTTGGGACACGTCCCAACCATCATATCTGCCTGACATTTAGATTTGGTTGGTGTCAGGATATTTCAGACTCATCGAATCTAGAAAGGAAAGTGAAAGTTTGCAACACAAATCGACGAGATGACGTTGCGAGATTCTTGGAAAATGAACTATGATAGCAAGCTCCAAAACATGAGCTGCTCCTGCTAAACACATGTCAACAGTTTGTTGCGGACAAGCATGACCACGTAGTAGTCTTACAACGAAACACTACCGAGTTCTGATTGGGAACCATCATTGGAATAACGAAGTCTTGTGCATGTCCGTCCGGGCCCTTCAGGATTAGCGCATGAACTTCTTTTCTTTGAACAAATCAATCAGTGGCTTGGTGTGCTAGGAAATACTGATGGGATGGAGGTAGCTAATCTCTCAAGCCATAGTATACTTCGCACGTGCATCACTGACTTGGGATGATTCCCGAGGAAGCAAAACTAACTTTCTCGAATTCACGATGGCAACTTGCACCTAATGCACGTGAACTTGGAGAAAGCCACTTCTTCCATCCAAGCATAAGCTTCATGAACGAAACACGAAGGCATTGCTTACAAAGTTCTCAACACTAGGTTGATGTTCAACATGAATCATGGGGGAGACAAACTGTTGCTGATGGGCTCAACAGCAATTCATTGGAGTTTCCATATCACTGGACTTCCACCATCATGTGAACACGGTGATAGCATTGGTTAGACCAAAAGATGTAATGGTGTATGCTCGAGGGATCAACCACGAGTAAGACAACATTACGAACATCGTTTGTTCTGATTTGACTTGACGATAGCCCATACTCAAGTCAAAGTTTTGGCAAGACAATAAATCCAACAACTGATCATGAGGACCAATTGGTGAAGATATCATCTTTCTTCAACACACGCACACACAAAAAGATATCCCTTAACATGAACTAGGTCAGACAAGCTTTTATCTTCCAACTCTCCAAGTTGTTGTTTAGCTTAACCAACTAGCTCAGGGGTATCCAACACCGATTCTTGGAGAAAAAGGCGTGGCTACAAGAACCCAACTTGATCACGAACTCAACATAGCGGTCATGTGACAACCTGGTAATACTTCCGAGAAGATATTCGGAAAATCACAAACCACCGATATGTTACTAAGCTCGAGAACAATCTTGCTTGTCAGAGCAAGACGATATGATCAAATAAGCAAGGGATTGAATAATCCTAACTCATTGATCGAAGAGTGCACCAGAAATAAGGACTAGGTAGCACAATCTATCTTAGAATGATGATTCCATAACCAACACGCTAAGAATGAGAATATTGTCCATTTACTATCAAGCAACTAGTTGCTAGGAGTATTGGTTTCACACATCACGGTTCACTTGCCGGTATTCCGGTTACAATAGCATGGGAACTGAGGGATGAACAATAATGGCAAGAAGTATCACCGCATCAAGAATTCATAAGAGATGGTGCAATTCTCATGATATTCCTGACATCAAGAGGGCAATACTTCTGGGTAGAACGGAATCAAAAGCTGGGTTGACATTTTGACCTGCGGAATACAACTGCTTTGACCCAATCCTAAGTATGGATGAGGTACTGGAGTTTGTTTCTCCTAGTCATTCTAGAATATAATGGCTTGACAGACCACAAGAATAAGAGGTATCAATGAGCATGAATGCAAGACATGCTCTTAACTATCAAGTGATAGACGGAGATCATGATACAACTAAAGAGAGGGACAACTCAGAGGAACATATTAACTTTCTGATTTGTGGATGCATGGATTAGTATGCCGAGCAAGCTCAACATTTCTTCCGGATAACCCATGCAGAAAGGTAGAACTGGCAGATTCGCAATGTAGAACGTAGAACTCATCAAGAGCACTCTGATTGTGATCTTTTGATCCACCAAACTTCTGCCATAAGTGGTTCATAGTATTTGGAAGAAGGAAATACCACGGACCTCGAGGACTAATGCAAAGGTTAATAATATCCTAAAGGAACTAGCAAACACTATCGACATGACGTAAGTAGGGTGAGTCTCGGGTTCAAAACCCAGGAGTAGAATGCCTACTACTAAGTGGCATCACGGGATGCTTTCGAGAATGGTGGCCAGATTCATCACACTGGGAACACAAAACATGGATAGATTACTAGATGGTTTCATAAGACATCTAGATTCATAATAGTAGCTCCAACATATACGCCGAGGCAACAGAGTACCTCACAGACCGTGTAGTGTGCTCAATCTGGCCAAAAGGAACATTGAGAATGGGAAGAAGGAATTTACAAATGCATCAGACTATTTAGAAACCTGGGATGACTCGGACAGCATAACGGCTGTAAATGCTCAAAAGATTTGAGACATCCTGCAAAATGGTGGCATGACCACTCAACAACACAATATCAAGGTTCTGAGATCAACTGTCAACATACGGAAGTACCAGGACCGGAACTAAGGCTTGAAACTATCAATTCTATAAGTCTATGGATTAGTAACACGTCACCCTGATAGATAGATGAGAAGGCCTAGTTCTTAATCCCCGTAGAAAAGAAAAGGTTGACTCAGATCAGAAGGGCATAGGGTAAAGGAGTAAAAAGAGCCTTACGTTCCCTTCCACAATCAATTCCCTTACATAACTAGAGCATTTCTAGACTCGACTTCTACCAGTTTGGCTTGGTACTCCTACAGGCAGTCAGGCTCTGATTCCAAAGCTGTTAGGACCATGATTCCAAGTCACATCGATCTAGCTGGTAACACCTCATATCACATTGCGGCCTCACGCATGGTATCCCCACGGGTGTCGCCTTACCATGGCCCGGGACCGTTTGCGCCTTTTGGCTCACGTATATGATAGTGTCGCTAGCATCCATATGACAGAGAACCTGGGCCGACATGGCTAGCCGTGAACCCAAAACGGCACAGACCTGTGGAGACAGGCATACATGAATAACATCGAGCATGTCGGTCAATAGCGTGTGAATCCGGGCTGTAGCAACAGGACTCCGGGTAACCCGGGCTGTAGCGGGCTAGGTAGGACTCCGGAAGTCACCGCGTGACATTTCCCCGAAGGGACAGACATAGGAACAAAGTGAAACACATGCCGGCCAGTCAAGTGTCCTGAGCAGTAGTGTTGGGCTAGCAGGACTCCGGTGAACCGGGCTGTAGCGGACTACTATGGCTCAAGGAGCACTAGACTACATTTCCCCATAAGAGAGGCTGCCAAGGATAAACAACTAGATTGTCGGATCCCACACATACCAAGCATTTCAATCATACACACAATATGCTCGATATGTGCAAATACAATATGGCATCACAACAAAACTCTACAACTCAAGTATTATTCATTAGGCTCCGAGGAGTGAGATATACAAACATGGGTCTCATGACCCAACAATCATACACTACTGGAATCAGCTACTTTGCCATCTGCCAGTTCTTTGTCGTCCGCTAGCGGACGACAAAGAAGCTCTTTGCCATCAGCTTCCAAAAAGCGGACGGCAAAGAACTGGCTGATGGCAAAGACCAAGTTTGCCATCAGCCAGTTCTTTGCCATCTGCTAGCGGAGGCAAAGAGGGAGGGGCCCCACTGACGAGCTGCAAAAAAAAACCTAACGGGTCCCCTCTTTGCCGTCCGCTAGCGGACGGCAAAGAGCAAGAAGGCGGACGACAAAGGGCGGCGGAC
>NC_057812.1:71891329-71891571 GCF_018294505.1 Triticum aestivum | reverse complement strand
TTTAGTTTTAGGTTTATAGGTTTAGTTTTAGTTTAGTTTTAGGTTTAGATTTAGTTTTTTTCTTTTTCTGTTTTTTTAGTTTTAGGTTTAGGTTTAGTTTAGTTTTAGGAAAGAAGAAAAAGAGAAAAAGAGGAGATCAGGAGAAGAAGAAGAAGAGGAGGAGGAGAAGAAAAAAGAAGAAGAGGAAGAAGAAGAAGAAAAAAGAGGAGAGGAGGAGAAGAAGAAGAGGAAAAAGGAAAGGA